>NW_026926354.1:0-252500 GCF_032062105.1 Saccostrea cuccullata
CTGGATTTAATAAAAGTCAAAGCCTGCTTAATGCTCTGCATTTTTAATTTATACTGCCTCAGTAGCTAAAATAATTGGACTTGGTGAGAAAAATGAGGCAGACTGAGCCCATTACTTTGTAATCATTAAGATTTTACACAAAATGGTTGACAGAGTATAAATTAAGGATGTAATAAAATTATGGACACCAGTACTTGTGTATGGCCTAGCATTTACGTAAGCACATATTAAATATGGAATTCTGTATCGATCTCAGCATGATATGATATAAACGAGTTTAATGTTCTCAAGATCCACTTTTCCCAATAAAAAATCAATAATCTTGCAGAATGGCTAGGTCTGATTAATATTTTTACTGAAAATGTGGAGATATGGAGAAAGCATATACTTTAAGAATTGATCCACAAAGAATATGAACTCTATTTCTGAATCAATATTTTAATGTACACTGAATAAGAACAACAGCAGGAAGATACACTATTAAATTTCAATACCATAAAAAGAAAAATGAACAGATTCACTGTACACATAAACAATACAAGAGGCCCAAGGGCCTTGAATCGCTCTTCTGATAAATTGTACAACCTATCACTTGTATTTGAAGCCTCTAACCCTAAAGTATCCTAAGACCCAAGTTGCATCACCTGACAAAATTTGATGATTCTTAGCCAATTAGGACTACTTTTTGGTCTACATTCTTGGAAAATCCAAAATGCATCAACTGACGAAGTTTGATTATTCTAAGCCCATAAATACCTAAGATACTTAAATATAGCCATATAATGTCGAAAGTGGGTCATCATGACCTACATTTTAGTCGACATTTTTCAGAGTCCCAAGATGCATCTGCTGACTAAGTTTGAAATTTCTAAGCCAATAAATACCTGAGATATTCAAAAGTAGGTCACTGTGACCTACTTTGTGGTTGACATTCTCCAGAAACCCAAGATGCATCAACTGACAAAGTATGATGATTCTAAACCCATAAGTCCCGGTAAATACTTAAATATAGCCATAAAATTTGAAAGTAGGGCATTGTGACCTACATTTTGGTTGACATTTTTTAGAGTCCCAAGATGCATCTGCTCACCAAGTTTGATAATTCTAAGCCAATAAATATCTGAGATATTCAAAAGTAGGTCACCGTGACCTACTTTTTGGTCGACATTCTCCGAAAACCCATGAGGCATCAACTGACAAAGTATGATGATTCTAAACCGATAAGTACTAGAGATACATAAATATAACCATAAAATGTTAAAAGTAAGTCACTGTGACCTACTTTTTGGTCGACATTCTCGGAAAACCCAAGATGCATCAACTGACAAAGTTTGATGATTCTAAGCCCATAAGTCCCGGTAAATACTTAAATATAGCCATAAAATTTGAAAGTAGGGCATTGTGACCTACATTTTGGTTGACATTTTTTAGAGTCCCAAGATGCATCTGCTCACCAAGTTTGATAATTCTATGCCAATAAATCTGAGATATTCAAAAGTAGGTCACCGTGACCTACTTTTTGGTCTACATTCTCCGAAAACCCAAGAGGCATCAACTGACAAAGTATGATGATTCTAAACCGATAAGTACTAGAGATACATAAATATAACCATAAAATGTTAAAAGTAAGTCACTGTGACCTACTTTTTGGTCGACATTCTCGGAAAACCCAAGATGCATCAACTGACAAAGTTTGATGATTCTAAGCCAATAAGTACCAGAGATACTTAAATATAGCCATAAAATGTCGAAAGTAGGTCATTGTGACCTACATTTTGGTTGACATTTTTTAGAGTCCCAAGATGCATCTGCTCACCAAGTTTGATAATTCTAAGCCAATAAATATCTGAGATATTCAAAAGTAGGTCACCGTGACCTACTTTTTGGTCGACATTTTCCGAAAACCCAAGATGCATCAACTGACAAAGTATGATAATTCTAAACCGATAAGTACTAGAGATACATAAATATAGCCATAAAATGTCTAAAGTAGGTCACTGTAACCTACTTTGTGGTCGACATTCTCCAAAAACCCAAGATGCATCAACTGACAAAGTTTGATGATTCTAAGCCAATAAGTACCTGAGATACTTAATAATAGCCATAAAATGTTAAAAGTAGGTCACCATGACCTAATTTTTGGTCGTCATTCTCCAAAAACCCAAGATGCATCAACTCACAAAGTTTGATGATTCTAAGCCAATAAATACCTAAGATACTTAAATATAGCCATAAAATGTCGAAAGTAGGTCACCGTGACCTACATTTTGGCCGACATTTTTCAGAGTCTCAAGATGCATCTCCTGACCAAGTTTGATGATCGTATGTCTGAAGGTAATCAAAATATGCCTTTTTAACAATTTGAAAACAAATGCCTGCAAAACTCTTAAAGTAGGTCACAGTGACCTACTTTTTCTTAAATATGTTTTAAGGTCCGAAGATGCAGCAAATTACAAGATTTGATGATTCTAACCCTTTCAGTGCCTGAAATAATAGGATTAAATGTTTTAAAAAGGATAAGTCATAAAGTTCAAAAAGTAGGTCACGGTGACCTACTTTCAAGTTGACGTTGTTCAAGGACCCAAGATGCATCAACTGACTAAGTTTGATGATCATAGGCCTTAAAGTGTTCAAAATATGCCTTCAAATCAATTTGAAAACAAATGCCCGCAAAATGAAAAAAGTAGGTCACCGTGACCTACTTTTGAGTTAACATGATGTGAAGTCCTAAGATGCATCAACTTACAAGATTTGATGATCCTAGTCCTTATAGTAAGCAAAATATAAACATTTTATTAATTTATAAATTTAGGTCAACTTTAAAGTGACCTTGAGACCACGCCCTTTGCCCCAGGGTCATGCCTTGAACAATTTTTAATCTTCAACATATCCTGATCCTTGTATGTAAGTTTGGTGAAAATCTGCCTGGTGGTTCTGGAGAAGAAGATTTTTTAGCAACCAGTACTTTTGGTTTTGTTTTCCTGATTATCTCCCCTTGTTTTAGGGTCCCAACCCTTATTTTAGTATAAATGGTAGCCCTTGGGCCAAGGATACCCTGTGACAAATTTGACACTGATTGGCCAAGGGGTTCTTGAGTTATGGCCCATATTCTAAAAAGTTAACGCACACCGCACGACGCACACCGCACAAATGGCCATAGCATTAGCCTTTGGCTCAGAAGAGCTAAAAATGCTGTCTTTTACCAGGTTCTTTTTATGAACACCTGTGATGATAAACAAGAGGCCCACGGGCCTTATAGGTCACCTGAGCATTCTGCAACAACTTTCCAGTTATTGAATTTGATTCATGTTTTAAGCCAGATGCTATATGGCATTCACAATTTTGAAAGAGGCACCATTGATCATCATAAAAATACACTTAGCAGTTGCTTAGGTTGGTTTATTGATTTAAATATGCCCAATAATAAGTTCATAGGATCTTCATGAACGTTTCATGAACATTTCATGAATAAAATGCATGAAAAATTCAAGGAAATTCATGAATTATTCATAATCACCTCGCAAGGGTACTGATACCCATACGCAAGGTAGGGGAAAAAAATGCATTCCAACTGATCAGTAATATTCAGCAATAATCAGTAATGCCCCTAACACTGTGAAATAAACCCCTGACCCTAGGTCCACACATTGCACAAATTTTAAAAAGGCACCGTTAAAATTGTTTATCAAAAAATAAATAAATGTTTTATAAATACAAGGGAGCAGATTTCAAACAATTAATTCATTTTCAGTATATAAGTAGAGCCCCACCCCCACCCCTGACCCTGGGGCCTTGAAATTCAAAATTTTGCAAGATTAGGGCCCTTGCTCACCATAACTATTTAGGTAGTTCATCTGCTTCATACCCAGTGACAGAGAAGAAAATATTTCAAAGATATAATGTATATTCACTATATAATCAATAGAGCCCCCCCCCCCCCCCCCCCCCCCCCCCCGAACCCCTGACCCTGGGACCATAAAATTCACAGTTTTGGTAGAGGCACTCTTGCTCATCATAACTATGTACTTAGTTAGTTTATTTAATACCTAGGAGCAGAGAAGTAGATTTCAAAGAATCCTTGTATTTTTACTATATAATCAATAGAGCCCCGCCCTAACACCAGAACCCCTGACCCTGGGACCATAAAATTCACAATCTTGGTAGAGGCACTCTTGCTCATCTTAACTATGCACTTTGTTAGTTTATTTAATATCTAGGAGCAGAGAAGAAGATTTTCAAAGAATTCATGTATTTTTACTATATAATCTATAAAGCCCCCCCCCCCCCAACACCAGAAGCCTTGACCCAGGGACCATAAAATTATTCACAATTTCGGTAGAGGCACTCTTGCTCATCATAACTATGCACTTAGTTAGTTTATTTAATACCTAGGAGCATAGAAGAAGATTTTCAAAGAAATTGTGTATTTTCACTATACAATCAATAGAGCCCCCCCCCCCCCCCCTAACACCAGAACTCTTGGCCCTAGGGCCATAAAATTCACAATTTTGGTAGAGGCACTCATGCTCATCATAACTATGCACTTAGTTAATTTATTTATAAATATCTAGGAGCAGAGAAGAAGATTTTCAAAGAATTCATGTATTTTTACTATATAATCTATAGAGCCCCACCCCAACACCTCAACACCAGAACCCCTGACCCTGGGACCATAAAATTTACAATTTTGGTTGAGGCACTCTTGCTCATCATAACTATGCACTTAGTTAGTTTATTTGATACCCAGGGGCAGAGAAGAAGATTTTCAAAGAAATCATGTATTTTCACTGTATATAATCAATAGAGCCCCGTCCAAACACCAGAACTCCTGACCCTGGGGCCATAAAATTCACAATTTTGGTAGAAGCACTCTTGCTCATCATAACTAACTACTTAGTTGGTTTATTTAATACCCAGGAGCAGAGAAGAAGATTTTCAAAGAAATAATGCATTATCACTACCTACTTATTTAGCCCTGCCCTAGCACTAAAACCCCTGACCCCAGGGCCATGAATTTCACAATTTTGGTAGAGGACTCAATGCTGATTACAATCATGCAAACAGTTTGACTGCTTGATGTCCAGGAGTAAAGAAGAAGATTTTTAAAGATTGCATTAATTGTAGTGGTTTTGGCCCCACCCCTCAGGCCCCAGGGGGGCAGGGATCATGAAATTCACAATTTTTGTTCCCCTTCACCCATAGATGCTTTGTGCCAAATTTGGTTGAAATTGGTTCAGTGGTTGCAGAGAAGAAGCTGAAAATGTTCAAAAGTTTACGAACGACGTACGACGTACGACGTACAACGTACGACGAACGACGACGGACGAAAACAGATAGCAATAGGTCACCTGAGTTTACTCAGGTGACCTAAAAAACAAAAAAAACTATTAATTAACTCACATTAGATGCAGATCGAGAAATTTTTCAAAGGGTGGGTGAAGAGGAAAAGAGGTACTAAGGTACATTTTACATACAAAAGTAGTTAAATAACTCAATAGGATGTAAACAGGGTAGAGTATGGTTTATAAAAGTGGGAGGTTGATAAACCTGAGAAAAAATTACTTGTATGGATTACCTGAAAGTTTTTAAAAAAGAAAGGAAAATAAATTTGTGAACCCGAAAATTCTATTTTGTAAAGGGGTGGGGTTTCATTTTGTTTTCACAACCGAATTTTCTTTATATATTACAACGGGGTTCAACCACAAGATAGTGACCAGCTAGTAGGTTCAACCACAAGATAGTGACCAGCTAGTAGGTGAATCCCTTGATCCCATTAACTTACACAAATAATACAAATCTATAATTACATTTGCTGATGCCTTTCAATGATAATGAAATTGAAATTCAATTTTCAATTACATGCAGTTGGTCACATGATCCGATTTTCGTGCATATGGAAAGCAAACTGTATGAGCCATTCGGAAAGTTCAGATTGTGATGTCACATAACGTCATAGAGACGTTACGTTGCATTTCTAAATTTCAAGTCTAAATAGTCCCTTTTTCCTTGTAACACAAATAAAAAATGAAAATATAAATATACATGTAAGAAATAAAATATCATTTTTTAGAGAGTTATTGGGATATGACATGAAGTCGGTACATGATCAAATATACTATAACGCCCTTTGGGCGTGACCGACTTCATGTCATATCCCAAAGACACTCTAAAAATGATATCTTCTTTCTTAAATGACAAGGACATGCTAAAACATGAACACCTAGAAATTCCAGAGGTGGGATGAGGTGCCTATATATAGGAGTTAAAAATTTTTGCAGAATTTGAAATTTGAATTCCTTTGTCTCTGTAATGTGGGAAAATATATACACCCCCCCCTCCAAAAAAAATTGTTTAGAAATAAAAACCTTGTCCTTCTGGCTCAGTTAGTTATTTCCAAATAAAATCACTCAAATATTGTCCATCACTCAATAATTTACCAGTCCTGCAGGAATTATTTCTTATTTTTTTTCCGTTTATTTCATCATAATTATTTTAACCCTTTCACATCTCAGTCACAATTGCATTTAAATGCAGTTATAAACACTTAACAAATGCTTAACAAGCTTAAGGAATGCAAGGAAATAAAGAATAAATACTGGGTATACAACTGAATGGAAGATCATGCAGCACAATAAAATAGGGACAAATAAAGAATTATTGATTTTGCCACTAAACATTTACATGCACTCTCCATGATACAATCTCAGTATTCCAGAGGAAGAAATTAAAATTCATACTGATTAATCATGTTAATTGGTTATACTCTGGTGAATAAGACCATGCAAGCATAAAAAATTCTTTGTTTGCAGTTGCCGACCTATAATTGTTAGACTAGGTAGGTAGGTAGGCATTCCTTTTTTTTCATTTTTAAATTGTTTTCATGCAGATTTTTGTTAGATAACATTAACAATAGAGCTTTTTATAGGCCTGCTAAACTGAACCACTGATTGATTAAAAAAACAAAAAGGAAAGGAAACAAGAGATGTTTGTAAATTAAAACACTTATGCCTTGCTCCCCAAAATAATCGGAATTTTTCTAAGTCAAAGGGACATATCTCTAGCAAAATTAGCTCGATCGTACCCAAAACAAAATTTGAGGTAGATATTTTAATGATGAATCTGAAAACCAAATTTCATTTCAATATGTGCAACTTCTGCAAAGAAAATGAATGGAAACTGAGGTGGACCAACAGACCGACAGACAGCAACAAAGCAATATGCCCTCTCTTCTTTGAAGGGGGGCATAAAACTTTTAAATCAAACAGTTTCAATATCCCGAAAAATTTAACAAAAAAAAAATACCGTATAATCCCTATTAACCGCCCCTGCCCCTATAAGCGCCCCCTTAGGTCTTTTTCAATTGTCGGGAAATAAGGGCCCCCTGTACAGTGATTAAAATCACCGAGAATCGTATCAAAATACATGTATTGAAGAAAGTGAAAATTAAACTTGTCTATTATCCAATTTTTCAGTGGAAAATGAATAATTTAGCATAATTTGGGTGGATCATCTTCACTTTAAGTAAAGTAAGACAATAATTGAGTGGTTCCTTGTATTTATTTTTTTTTCAAAAGATTTTTTGAGTTAAAATAAATATTATAAATAGAGTACCAAAATAACCGCCCCCTTTTTACAATTTTCTAAGCGCCCGGGGCAGTAAATAGGGATTATACGGTAATACTGCAAAATGGCTAAGAAAAGTTTTGGTCAGGTGCATTTCAGTGGGTCGGTGAGGCAACTGCAAACAAATTTTTATTTCTAATTCGGCCTAATATCATGTACTGACTGGCTGGTGATGTGGTGCTCAGGAAATTTTGACCTTGCATGAGTATAAAAGAAATATTAATTTCAGGACTTTTGTCATGATGATATTTAATTTTAAAAACTTTGATATACAAATTCATCTTTATCTTCCGACTCTGATCAAATAAAGTGTTCTTTTAAATAATGTCACTGGATTAATTTACAATGCACTAATTCTTAGACACTTATTTATTCAATTAATAGGGTTGATATTTTTTACATTGATTAAATTTTAAAATAAGTGTAAATGTAAGATTTCCACTTTTTTTTAATAATTAATTCACGCATGTAGGAAGATTTATCTCTCAATGTAGGTAATTGTTTTAATACTGAGAAAGTATACTAACATTTAATTTAGATAATTAAAAGGTAATTAAAATCAAGAAAATACAGTTATCAGGAAAGAGCTAGCATTTGTGGGTTACATGTCAGACTGTCTGACCCACATTTATAATACATGTATCTTGAACAAGAGACCCATGGGCCAAAATGCTCACCTAAATAACTTTGGATCTATAGTCTTGAATTAGCAGATTTTTTAATTCCCCTCTTAATCAAATTAAATAATTAGCTTACTGACCATACTATGGACTAAAATCTAACATAAGGGAGAAAAAATATGATATTAAATCAAAGTAGAATCCACTCATTGTGATGCTCCAAAATTTGGGTTGCTGATAATAGCTCCATCCTGCACTCATAGACTCCTAATTATTTAAATCATTAAAGGAAAACCAGATTCCACACAATTATGTATAATATGCATGTCTTGCATATTTAATAGATATATATATATATATTACCCTTGTAAAACTCTGAACCCCAATTTTAGTCTGCAAGCAGGAGAAAACCAGAATATTTATTATCTGAATCTCTTTGATACGTCATTGGAAATCTGACATTCTTTCTGCAGTGTTTCTCTTTCTGTAACAGTGCTAGCAGCAGTTGTATTGTAACTGAGACTGTATCAAAGTAATACTATAATAATTCATACTGCTAATACATGTATATGATTATGTGAGTTAAAATGTTAATTCTTTGATACAAGCAATTAGGAATATGTATAAATTAATGATCTGATCAGTCATAAATATTTTCAGGGCTGATGGCTATAGATATGCAGCTGGATCAGTGGTTCACATGACTGGGATTTATAGGCCTCATCTTCAGACATTGAACACATTCAGATGGGTTTGTCAGTGGGCAGATAGTCACTTCAATGTGGTTTAGCACTTTATTGGAGATTCAGGGGGCACATGAAGCTTCAAACCCTATCTACAGGTCTGCAGGCTGTTCATCACATTTTTCTCCACTCCTACATTTTAGTCATTTGGTGCTAATGTAATGCACTGAGAGTTTATGTAGGAGACCTGCCAGAGAAGAGCCTGGATTAATAATTGCCTGGTGTTTCGGGGGGGGGGGGGGGGGGGGGGGGGCAAAGACCTCGGAGGGAGGAATGGGTAGTCCAACAATTTTGATCTCTGCTGTCAAGATAGCCTGATTGATCCAGGAGAACCTAGCTAATATGGGAGATACATGCAAGGTTGAAAAATCCCAGTATGGTACATGTATATCTTTTTCTATCAAAACCTGATATCAACGCGAAGGCCCTTTGGGGACGACCATCTCACCATTTGATTCGGGTTGGGGAAGGGGGAGGAGGGGGAGGGTTTGGCTGATTTTGGCAATAAGCTAGCTGTTCTTGAAAATGTTGATGATATTTAATTTGTCCTCGCCTGGCAATAAAATTAATTATGCTGTCCCTGACCAGTGCTACCCCCCCCCCCCCCCATGAATTAGATATAGTTTCGGACATTTTATCAAGCTATAATATACCTTTATCAGGACGTATTGTGCTGGACCTGACAGTAACAGAAACAGAGCCTGTGTTTGTTGACTGGTGTTAGAAAAAATAATATCATTTGGACATGACCAAAAATACATAAGAAATAATATCAGTTATGTGTTTGAAATTTGTTCTCTGTAAAATTCTACTCAAGTCTGCGAATGTCACAATATATTGTCTGATAACATAACTGATAACGAGGAAATTCGGTCCAAATCAAAAAAAAATCACAAACCTCAATAACTCAAATAATCCGTGTATTAAACCTAAACTTTGTAATGTTTGATTTATGTATATTCTCTCTTTGATTGTTATGACAAGTGCTTATTTGCACAAAAATAGATCAAAGGTAGTTACTAACCATTTCCGGAACATACACCGTTTCCAGTTTGCAGTATAGGAGTAACCTAAATACCCAAAATGCATATAACCTGACGAACCCTACATCATTATCTAATATTCTCCGGAATGGGATGATTACTAGCTGGAATTGATATTGTCACATTGTTTTTTTTTTAAACTAAATCAGGGATTAGATTTTTCTTTCCAAACTAATTAAAAGTAAAATAACATCAATATACGCACGACCTTCAACATTTTAGCAGACATATTTTTGTTTTCATAATTGTTTCTTTAATTAATAATATTCATTTTCATTCCTACGTTGATATAATATACTGAAATAAAAGACCCCGCAAAGTCTGACGCATTTCCTTCGTATCTGGGTATTTTACTTAGAAAGACGTTTACTAATGGTAACCAGAGACATATAAAACCCGGTTTTATATGTCTCTGTGGTATTAACCCAGCAACAAAACTTTATGATAAAGGTCAAGATCTAGTAAATGAAAGATGCTTACAGATTTATCAAATTTGAGAAATAAATTCCTTTAGTGATGCTTTATAACTTTAGCTTGGCCAAATAAGGTGGTTCGGGTCATAATTTGAAGATAAACACGATGAATTTACCATATTATAATTAACCCCCTTAGTGCAATTTATAATAAAACCACGTTGTGACGTCGCTAGTACAATTATAAATCTTATGATTATGGGAGTTTTTTTTTCCATATTCAAAAAGGAAATGTTTTGAGGAATCACTGTCTACTTAGTATGGTATGCCAGGGCATCAACGACAGTTGAAGCCCGTTATGCATAAATTATCCCATGTTTCCCACTATCGTTGATGTCCCAGGCATACTATACTAACTAGACAGTGATTCCTTATATTTCCATTTCATTGTGAAATAAAATTGAAGATTTAGACTTTAAAAATGTAGACACAGATTTAAATTACACAAGGACCCCCATGCCAATTTCAATAGTCCTCGTCCACTGACGTCAAACACAAGATTTACATGCATATTAGCGTCATACACAGAGACAGATGCGCACGAGATTTGCATGCATATTCGACCTCCTTAGCTCCTGCCCTATCGCCCTACCTAATTTACATTCCGGTAGAATTATCAAGAAATCAACTCCTCTAACTTTCAAAGAGTTATCAAATAGAAAAAAAAATAGAAATGGAAATATATCCAGATTGCCTATAGTCTCTAAAAACAAACAAACAAAAACAAAAAAACAAAAAAAAAAAAAAAAAAAAAAAAAAAAAAGAAAAAAAAACAAACAAACAAAAAAAAAAAAAACCGTAATCTGTATGTTCATGGCCTCTTCTTTGAAATAATAACATATTTGTTATAGGTATCAGGATTACTTTTCATATGATTTAATTGAATGTCATGAAAATACCCTATATGTTCTACATAATTCTGTTAAGGACAGATGATACAAACAAAAATTGGATGCCTAGATTGGTATATATTTTGTGGCCTAATTTCATCGAAAATGATGCAAAAAATATATTTCTAGGGTATAAAGAAATTGTAAACCCTCTATATGTTCAAAAGTCTGCCTTTCTGAAACCATCCTTATTAATCTATATACAAATATTTTTCACTTCAAATCCTAATTTTGTTAAAATTTGACTAAAATTTTAAAAACTACGCTGTGAAACTTGTTCATTTTATTCATTAGAACATGACTCAAGTCGTTATTTTCAAATTATTTAACAAAAGTTTGTTTGTATCATCTGTCCTTAAGCCGTTAAGTACAGGAAAAGAAAGTTGAAATTGACTATGACACCATAATAGATCAAGCATCACAAAATCAGTCTTAAGTCATTTACTAGATCTTGACCTTAAATAATTTCAATCATCAACTAATTCCCTTTTAATGCAACCCTTTTCCACCTGCAAATGGAGTTTTTCTCCCAGTTGAATAGAAAGGCAAGTGGGTGATATAAATACGAAAAATATAAGGAATCACTATCTACATGTAGTTACATTGTAGTATATAGTATGCCAGGGACATCAAGGATAGTGGGAAACGTGGGATAGGCCGAATTTATGCAGAGTGGGCTTAGCCCGTTATGCAAATTATCGTTTCCCACTATATCGTTGATGCCATGGCATACTATACTAACTAGACAGTGATTCCTTAAATATACAGTATATTATTTTAACTTAACAAACAATATTCAGTTTAAAAACTGCTTACAGTCATAAAGAAACAAGATTTATGGAGGACTTTTTTTGTGATGGAAGGATATTTAGAAGAAAATTCTTCAAATCAACACATTTGATATTTAATAACGAAAGTCGGATAGGCTTAGCTTTTGAACTTTAACCCAAATATTTTTACTCAGGAATATTTTCTTTTTTATATGCCAGGAATATTAAAATAGGTAAAAGAGATATCTAAGTGAATGAGATTTTTTCTCGGAGGAGCCTCAGAGATATATATATTTAACAGTACGACATTTAACTCTGGACATGATATAGTCCAGACTTTTTACTACCATTTCTCATTGTGATATCAAAATATTTTTATATCACTTGGTGGGATTTCTTAGCAGTATCCCAGGGTCTTATGTTGAGCTCACAAACATCTCAACTTCTAAAGACATTGAGTCCTAAAACTTAGAATCCCATGGTGGGATTTTCAGTCCTACAACTATACCACCATTCTCCCATGGGAGAAAAAATATCAGATGGGATATTTTCTCCCACTGGGATTTTATCTCCCACAAATTTGTTCAAATGGGACAAATTCCACGGATATTGACAATCAAACAATTTCTCCCATACGTTGTGAAACATGAAATAAACCCCATACAGTATGACAATGACACATTTCTCATCATAATATATAGAAAATATACCAACTATAACAATGTATTGGAGAAAATAATTCATTGTCAATATCCGTGGGATTTATCCCATTTGAACAAATTCATGGGAGAAAAAATCCCGTAGGAGAAAATATGCCATCTGACATTTTTTCTCCCATGAGAGAAAGGTGGGATAGTTGGTGGGACTGAAAATCCCATCATTCTCCCATGGGATTCTGATCGAGTTTTAGGACTTCATATCTTTAGAAGTTGATATGTTTGTGAGCTCAACATGAGACCCTGGGATACTGCTAAGAAATCCCACAAAGTGATATAAAAATATTTTGGATGTCATTATTAGGAATGGTAGTAAAATGTCTGGACTATGTCGTGTCCAGAGTTAAATGTCGTACTGTTCTATATATACCCGGTATGTGTCTCTTTCTGTATTTGTTTAAATTACTTTCTTTCCAAAGAGTAATCTTTCGATTAAATGATCTATACATGTAATTCTGAAAGTTGTCACACCTTTTTCTACAGTACATAAAAAAAAAAATTTCGTAGAAGCTAATATATGTAGTATACTTTATAGAGACTGTTCCTGAAGACAAATGATCAGTGCTAAATTGAACAGTGGTGACTCGGCAACTTTATTCCTTCAAAAACCAATTAAAGAAAACTTAATATTAAAATTTTTCAGTTCTTTTTGTTTTCTCTACATGTGATAAGTCTTTGAAAGTTAGTTTAGTTGATTTCTTGATCATTCTACCAGAATGACATGTAAATTTCGCTAAGCATTGCATTAAAATCGCGTGCGTCTTTGTTAGCTTGTGACGCTATGGAGGTCCAATGAATATGCATGTAAATCTTTGTGTTTGATGTAAATAGACGGGGACTATTGAAATTGACATGGAAGGTCTCATGTAATTTAGCATTTTAGATCTATTGGTCTACATTTTTAAAATTGTAATTTATAATTTCATTTCACAATATAAGGAATAACTACCTAGTTAGTAGAGTATACCAGGGACATCAACGATAGTTTGAAACGTGGGATAATTAATTTAACATTTAACGGGCTTCGCCCTAATATACTCTATTAACCAGATAATGATTCCCTAAATAAATGCATCTATTACTCAAAAGGACTGTATAAAAAGGTCATCTTAAAGACATTTCCAAGAAAAAGGATGTATAAAGATTGATAGTACCGTATTACATGTTCAGTAATCTCGGCGGTGTCTCAATAGAACATTACGTACTATATACTGCATGTACTATACATACAGTATTACGATGTAGCTATAGGTATGGTCCGGATTAGACACATATGATAGGGGGACGTGATATGTCAAGTTAAGTAAACCCAGCAAAAAGCTTTGACACAACTAAGTTCGCTAACATGCCTACATTTTTTAAATTATGCCATGCCTAGGTAAGTACATAATTTTATTAGTTAATTTTCAAACCATTGAACCTGGGAAAAGGCGAGGCAAAAAGATATTCAATTCTTCATTAAAATATATTTGAACAACATGTGTTTGTGAAACAATGATAACCCGTATGGCAGCTTATAATTATATAATAAGATCAAGTGTCCAAAACTGTTGATTTCCACAGGAAAATCTTTACAATAGGAATACACCTGTGAAATATGAAAGCCCCATTAGAAAGTGTTTAAAAGTTATACTTTTATAAGGTAAACCTTTTAAAAAAAAATGGGTCAAATTCTATGGTTAAAAAATATTTATTACACATATGAAGTATGAACGCCCGAGCCGTACTCCTTCAAAAGTGAGTAAACTCGGGTGATCTACCGCTATCAGTTTTCGTCCGCCGTTGTGCGATAATATTTGAACATTTTCAGATTCTTCTCTGAATTCGCTCAACCAATTTCAAAATATTTTGGCATTTGATATAGCATTTATAGGTAAAGAGGAACAAAAATTGTGAATTTAATGCATGGTCCCTACTCTGCTGGTACCAAAGCCCCTAAAATTAATTCAATGAAAAAAAAAATCTTCTTAAAACTCATGGACATCAAGTAGTTAGTCCCCTACATAAAAGTTATGATGAAGAAGGATGCCTCTTCTAAAATTTTGAATTTCGTGATCCCAGGGTTCAGATGTTAGGGCTGGGCTGTATAAAATATATATTGAAAATGATTTAATTATTTGAAAATCTTTTCTGATCCTGAGTATTAAACTAACTAACTACATGACTATGACGAGCAAGGGTACCTTTTCCAAAATTGTGAATTTCATGACCATAAGGTCAGGGATTCTGGTGTTAGAGTGGAACTCTATTGATGTATAGGGAAAATACATTAATTATTTATATGAAAATCTTCTGTAATGATGAACAGGGTCCTTCTTCCAGAATTGTGAATTTCAGGGCCCCTGTGTCAGGTGGTACAGGGTAGGGACTCTAATGACTATATAGATACTGAAAATGAATAAAAGCTTTGAAATCTGCTCCTCGGTATTAATCAAACATAATTGATGAGCAGAACTACCTTTTCCCAAAATTGTGAGATGTATGGCCCTAGGGTCAGGAGTACCTGTGGCACTGGTTATTAAGGTAGGATTCTTCTCTGGTTTCTGACTAGATGAAATATTCAAGGTATATTTGCTTATATGTCTTATATATTTAGGTGTAAGCAGGGGCGTAGCTTGAACTAAAGTTCTAGTGAGGCAAAGCTATTGTGGCCGGGGGTCTGGGGGCCGCCTTAGGCCCCCAGCAGGTCCAGGGCAGAGCCCTGGTGGGGGGTTAAGGGGGGCGAAGCTTTATCTTGGAAAGATAATAAAATTATTCATTACTTTACAGGGTTTGTGAAATTCTTGATGCCGATTCTAGACTTTCATTTTTCCTTTTCCATAGAAAAAGGGTGTCAACTTTGCCTGCCCCTTGTTTTTGTGGTCCATATTTATTTTTCCAAAAGATACTTTAAAGAGCCCGATCTTATGAATTTTGACTCAGAACCAGTACAATAATTTATAGATTTATTTAAATAATGATAAATAAAACACTTATGTTTTAAGATTGATTGATTGATTGTATACTGTTTAACATCCCTCTCCAGAATATTTCACTGATATGGAGACGCCACCATTGCCGGTGAAGGGCTGCAAATTAAGGCCTATGCTCGGGACTTATGGCCTTTGAGCAGGGAGGAATCTTTATCGTGCGACACCTGCTGTGACACGGGGCCTCGGTTTATACGGTCTCATCCGAAGGACCGCCCCATTTAGTCGCCTTTTACGAAAAGCAAGGGGGTACTGAGGACCTATTTTAACCCGGATCCCCACGGGGCTATGTTTTAAGAAATAAATTATATATTTTCTGCGATGAATTATCAATTAATTATGGGAAGGGGAATGTTGCTGAAAAATCTAGTGAGGCAGTTGCCTCATTGCCACAATGGAAACTACGCCCCTGGTAAGAGATTTAAATACCATATTTTTCTTTCCTCACCACAATTGTACAACTTTAAATAGAAATGGTAACTGCATTTGAAAACTACCAGGGACTATATTTATGGCGGAATAATGGCGTATGAAAATATGATTTTTTCTGCCTCTCAACATGGTTATAGAACAATGAATTTAGTTATAATATTTACATAATCAAAGACTTTCAAATGTAAGTTAAATTGATAATAAGGGACTAAAGATTCAAAATAAATCAAATAAAAATGATTTTTCAATTAAACTAGACCTATGTTAGCTTTTAAAATCTAAGTACAAATTTTAGCCCAAAATCTGTGAAAAGTATTTTTTCTTTCTTTTAAGTGTAAACGATGATTTTTTTTTTAATCATTTGTATCTTTATGTGACAAATTTACCATATGTGAAAATAAGAAAATTTTAAATCTAAGAAGCATATGAAAATAACTAATATAACCTAAAGATTTAATAACAATAGAGAAAATTCGGATTAGCAAATATCCATTTTAGATGAACTATTTATGTCAATTCGGTAATGTCATGTTATAGACCCTATAGTAGTGTCTTTTTATGCAAAAAGAAAAACATGCAATCTTTTGAAATGGAAGTAGGGGTCGCATGATTGGCAACAGTAATTTTTATTTGCAATGTCCAGGGAAAAGGTAATGACCTTGACCTGACCTTTCCTCTAATATGAATGGGTCAAATTTAATCCAAATGATACCATTACATAGCGATATTGTCTTCTTGATTCTGTGAAAATTTCATTAATTTTGAAATACAAGAAATATGAGAAGAATCCTACCTTAATGATCGGCTGGAATTGATTTTTTTTCTACCTTTATTTATCAAGTAACCAAACTAAGCCTGCTAAGTGTATTAGTTTGATGAGCAATGGTGTCTCTTTCAAAATTGTGAATGTTAGACTCTGGTTTAAAACACAAATTTTATTGTTGGAAAGTTGTTAAATAGACCTTTTAATAGGTCAGCTGAGTCGAAACAAAAATTATTGTGAATTTCAGGGTACCTACCCCCCCCCCCCCCCCCCCGGGGGGGGGCCTGAGGGGTGGGGCTAAAACCAAAATTAATGCAATCTTTAAAAATCTTCTTCTTTACTCCTGGACATTAAACAGTAAAACTGTTGGCTTAAGGTAAGGTTTGCGTCCCTCCAACTCATATTTTTTTTAATATGCACACATGCTATATATCAATTTATTCAGGGAGATTAGCTTCATCATTTAATATGATTTTCAAAGATATTGCCCGTCCCACTTTTTGAGTAAAGGACGCCAAATTTAACGTATTTCATATTTCACCTCGAATATTATTTTCATCGAAAAAATTGATTTATTTTATAAATTATCAAACTTTTATAATTAAAATGACCTGAATTAGTATAATTCATGCTTCTGTTATTTAAACTTTTAATTTTCCGTTATCAAAAAAGTGAAAAATTCGGTAAAAAAGAAGATTTTTCAATTTTCCTTGATAAAGTGAAACCGTTGCCATGGCAACAAAAATATAAAAATCAACGTTTTACATATCTACCGATTCCATCAAAATCCATGAAGTTATTAATTTGATCATTTTCATTAATTTGAACTAAAAAAATATGTATGTCCCCAATATTATTTCCATGGAAACAGGGGCTATATTATGGGTTCGGAACATAAAAATCAGGCTTCTTCTACACTTTTAAAGACAACATTGATATCACCTTGTCATGGTGAATGTTAAAGACTAAATGTTATTTTTGATATTGTTTTTAGGCATAAATTGGACAAATATATTCAAAATAAACTCCTCCTGTTCTACATGATGGTCTAAAAATTTATTCCATGGAAGAACTCTAGTATTTTTGGCAATCTTTACATATGAATATTCTGATGAAATTGTCCATGAATTATACTGCAACACCTTTAGAAGTACATGTATATGTATATAAACATACTTCAGAACATGTTGCAACTTAACCAATTAAAAGCCTATGAATTTGACCTCATGCTGATTTAGTTATTCCAACATGTAGTAACTTCTAGACATCTTTGTAGCAAAATATCTTTATTCAGTTATGGCTGGTGACTGTCATTATACATGTATGCCATTTTTTGCGTGAAATGTTGTAAGCATTGCATCCATGAAGCTGCTTTTTTTATAATTAAATGATTTCTTTACTTCGAAGAGCAGAAATGCTATCTTTAAAGTAATGTTTGTTTGCCCTCTCTTGACTCAGGGTAAAATTATTGGGTAGGTAGGTGAGAAAATCTTCAACATTCCTTTAAGGGGGATAAGAGGAATAAAAAGAAAAAAAATACGGCCCTGCATTGAAAAAAATTTTTTAGTCTGGTCATTTTAGTCAGTCGGTCTGGAGAGGCCGACAACCAAACATTTTTTAAAGATGGCCTATTTCTACACTTCATGGACATTAGCTCAATCATTGGATTAGGTAGTCTGAGAATCTAAATTGAAATATCAGACAGAACAAAATAAAGATGAATTCTAAGTGACATCAATTCATACTTTAATGAGTTTACAGAGTACTTCTGATTTCAGAGAAAAGGCAAATTCTGCAAAATGACATAACACTGTCATAAATATTTGTCAAGAACAGGGAAAAAGAAACAATGCTACAGTGATAGATATATCTCCTTGATATCCATGAAATAATAATTTAAATATAACAAAATTTTCTCCTTTTTAAAATCAAAATACAGAAAAAAATTAAAAGATTATAAATGTAAACAATTTTAAAATAAACTACGTGTATTTGTGAAAGATTTAAATTTAAGTAGATTATTAAACTGGTCTTATCATTCCTACTAAATTACCAACCTTACAATTTCCAAGTGTCATGTTTTAAACTGTTACAGTAGATATAATTATACATGTTCACTGCAGCTTTATGTACAAAACTCATCAGTTTTCAGAAATACTCATTTGAGCATATTAGGTCCTGGTAAGAACAAAATTTAATGAATAAAAATATAAATCTTAATTGTTCATGTATTAATTTCCTTGCAATTTTACAAACTCTTTTAAGAAACTTGTTACATGTAAGTATAGACAAAGGCAACCTTCAATTAATACCTATGATGTATACTTTTATTTTACTGAAAACAAATTCAAAGATGGACAAACAGAGCATGCACTGCAATCATCACATACACATATTTTCTAAATATATGGAAAACAGCATATATATACTATATAGGATGTTGTTAAACATTAAATTTTCTTCTATAATCTATAGACATATAAAAATATGCATTGGGTATAACAAGTCAGAAGTTCTTCTCCAAATCTCCATTGATTTTGCCATGTCTGGTTCAACATCTTAGCTTGATCCATCCAACTTTCTTTAATATTCTTGAGCTGATATGGGATGACCTCTACTTTGATTGATGGCACAAATCTTTTAAGGAAACACTGAAGTACTTTTTTTTTTGGTTCTTATCTATTCCAATTAATGACCCATGATCTGAAATCATATGTGTTCATTTTTACAATAACATTTAAGAAATTGCATTTTTGGAATTGCATAAGGAATTGCACTGAGTTTCATTCACTCACTGAAATGAATAAAGAGCGATATATGGTAAGTGTCTCAATTGGCCCCTTAAAATGAGTATCTTAATTTTACTTTATATATAGCTTTAACTTGTACAGCTATATATGCGACCTTTATTGGTCATTTTCATTTTGATCAAAACGCCGTTATTTTAGAAGTATGACATCATAAAAATCAAGTTTTCCCGCCATTTTAGCATTTTTTGTATAAAACTGCTTATTTTCAAGCAGTTTTTCTTCCAGAAAATATAGAGCGCAGCCTAGAACAAGATTTATATTTTTACCAAAGATGTATCTATCCAATACTGATAAGTGACAGAAAAATTATTCATGTTCTACCCTGCGCTCTATGTTTCCCATAAGAAAAAACATCAAGAAAAAGGCATATTTTTAGGCTTTTTTGTTAGATAGCAAAAATAGCATCATTTCTCATGTCATTTACAGCTAGAGAGTGCATATAAATTTGAAAAATATATTAGAAATATTTCTAATATAATCTCTTCTTCAAAATAAATATCAATTAAACATATCTGAATGTCATTCTAAAATGTTGATTTTTAGGGGGCCAAAATTGGCTCTTACCATATATACTCCTTTCCAATATAATCAATGAAGAATCAATATGAAATTATTGTAAAATTTACAGATTGAATTAGTGAAATGCAAATGCTTGATCTGAAGAAAGTTAATGTTCTTGTCATGCACAATCTGTATCTCTTTTTTATTAATTAGAAAATGAGATATTAATTAAAATCAAACATCAAACCTCATTTAAAAAGGTAACTTGAACAATTGAATACCTGTTTCAATAATGTTACAAATATTAGGCCTAAAAAGCAAGGATTTTATTTTTCATAATTTCTTGAATTAATGCATTTTTATTTTTTGGCAATGTTGGGATATTAGTCACATCCTGACATCCTTGTACCGTTTATTCATCGTTTTTAAAGCCGTAGTCAGTAGATCATTCATAACTTTCAGTAAAATGAATAGTTAAATAATTACCTGATGAAAATACTATCAACAATCAAACTGTCAACATCATCATTGGACATGGTCAAATGCACCGTGACTTTTCTTCCCTGTTCGGACTGCATAATACTTTACAGGATACTCTCAGGTCTTTTCTTTTTTCTTTCCCATTCTCACTTAAAATTTTAGTGTAGTGGTAAAGCGAAAAACACACAACAGCACAATGCGTCAATGACTTTCTTCTGATCGGAATGTCCTTGCAACTTGCCACGTTCCGTATCGAAAATAAACAAGTCCTCCTTTATTGGTTCATCCACATGCATCACGCTAATCTCAAAGGCTTCTAAGTTTCCTATGCTTTGATTTGTTATAAGACTTTCTCCTGAAAACGTCCTTTGTTTTTAGTCCTAACAATAAGTGACAACAAACATCAAGTATGACAGAGGAAATTCGTTACCGAGATGCTTAGCAGCGCTGGTTTAAATTCGCCTGTTTCAAACACTTTGGTGATTCGCTAGAGTTATCTCCCTGTAAACGCAAACCTTACCTTAATTGTTATAAGCAGTGAGCCCTCTACCAAAATTGTGAAATTCATGGTCCCAGGGTTAAGGGTTCTAGTGGTGTTAGGATGGGGCTATATAGATCATATAGTGAAATTGCATTACTTCTTTGAAAATCTTCTCCTCTAATCCTAGTTACATGTATTAATAATTAAACTAAGTATATAGTTATGATGAACAAGAGTACTTCTTCTAAAATTGTAAAATTCATGGTCCCTGGGTCAGGGGTTCTGGTGTAAGGGGGGCTCTATTGATTATATCTAAGTGTTAATACATTAAATCTTTGAAAATCTTCTCTACTCCTGGGTAATAAACAAAGTAAGTAAGTACATAGTTATGATGAGCAAGAGTGTCTCTTCAAAAATTGTGAATTTCATGGCTCAAGGGTCATGTCTTTTTGAGTTTTTTGTCATATGTGGCCCCAGGGTCAGAGGTTCCTGTGTGCACAACTGTTATAAAGTGGAAATGCATTTTCTCTTTGTTAGTCTGATCTACCTCTGGGTATTAAGTAACCAAAGTAAGCATAGTACATGTAAGTGTATACTAATGGTTATGATAAGCAATGGTTCCTCGTTCAAAATTGTTAATATAATGACCTCTGGTTTAAAACACAAAACAAATTCAATTGTTGGAAAGTTGTTGCATGATACTCAGGTGACCCGTGGTTTTCTTGTTTAAAAAATACTGTGAAATCACTTATTTTCATGGGAGGTTAATTTTCGTGGTTTTCCTTACGAATATATGTCCACCACGAAATGCAATTTTACACTTATATTACTTAAGAACAATTCTTCAACCACGAAATCAAATCCCCATGAACCAATATATTTTTCTCAAACCACGAAAATTGGACCCCTTGAAAATATGTGATTTTACAGTACAGCATTTTAGTAGTGTTTTCCCACATTTCTTATTTCTTTTCAGTTAAACTTTTTTCCTACTGACACCCCCCCCCCATTTTCAAAATAAAATTTATTTTATAAGAAAATAAAAAAAGAAACACATAATCATGACAATGACTAAGAAGCTTTAATGAATACCCAAGATTCATTACGGGGTTTGACCTTGTAAGGTTTGATTCGAAGACTAGATTGTTTATCATAGCATCTTTAATCGGATGATGCCCGACGTCTTAACCAAGTGATAATACGTTTGATACATCGAACTGATGGTTTCAGAAACGAGTTACTGTAAAGGATCAATGTCTTTGAAAAATATTTGGTCTTTAAAATTGAAATTATGCGTATTTTCAAGCGACATAAAGGGATTTCATATTCGTTTTATTTGATTTTGAAATAAACGAGTCATAGTAAACGATCAATGTCTTGGTGGAATATTTGATCTTAAAAGAGGCACTAAGAAATTCCAGGTGTTTTATATTTCAAGATAAATAATTGGATTAAGAATCCTAAGAATTTTAAATTGATGAGAATGACATTAATGTCAAATGCATGAGTAGTGTTTAAAAGGTACTTGGTTTTGTTCTTTGTTTTATTTTTTATCTTCTTTATTATCATAGTATCTTTTCCATTTCAATATGGAGATTGACAAGGTTTTTTTTAAAATAGTGAAACGCCCACATATTTGAATGCAAGTAATATAATGCTTGTATCATCACTAGATAACCACCCCATACTAAGCAAACACAAACTTGAATAAAGATCACCAGCGCCTTATTACAAAACAAAGTTTATATTACATATCCTTAAAGTGAAATTCAAATGAAAAACTTACCTCTTTAATCTAAATTTAAGACTGAGAAATGAAATAAATTGTCACCAAATTCATTCGTTTTAAAGGACATATATACCGGTATTTAGTTCAGCTGAGTCACTCAGGTGACCTAGTGCTATCTGTTTTTGTCCGTCGTCGTGCGCCGTCCGTCGAGCGCCGTGCGTTAACATTTAATCATTTTCAACTTCTTCTCTGGAACAACTCAACGAATTTTATTCAGTGTAGCATCTATGGGTGAAAGGGAACAAAAATTGTGAATTTCATAGTCCCTGCCCTTTTTGGGCCTGAGGAATGGGGCGAAAGCCGCTAAAATTTAATGCAAATTAAAGAAAATCTTCTACTTTACTCATCAGGCATCAGGCAGTCAAACTGTTGGCAACTGTTGGCAGGATTGTAATAAGCATTAAGTTTTTTACCAAAATTATGAAATTCATGGCCTCAGGGTCAGAGGTTCTGGTGCTAGAGCGGAGCTATATATAGATTATATATAGTGAAAGTGTATTATTTCGTTGAAAATCTTCTTCGCTGCTTCTTGAAATTAAACAAATAAACTTTAAACATAGTTATGATAAGCAAGGTCAATTCTTCCAAAATTGTGAATTTCATGATTTCATGACCCCAGGATTAGGGGGTTCTGGTGTTAAGGCGGGGTCCGTTTTTTATATAGTGAAAATGCATTAATTCTTTTAAAATCTTCTTCTCTGCTCCAGGGTTTTAAAAATACTAACTACCTACATAGTTATGACGAGCAAGGGTCCTTTTTCTGAAATTGTGTATTTAATGGGGCCAGGGTCAGTGGTTCTGGTGTTAGGGTGGGGCGCTATTGATTATATAGAGTAAATGCATTAATTCTTTGAAAATCTTCTCATCTGCTACTGGGTACTAAAAACTAACTACGTACATGTACATAGTTGTGATGAGCAAAAACGTAAATTTCATGGCCCCAAGGTCAGAGGTTCTGGTGTTAGGGTGGGGCTCTATTGATTATATAATGAAAATGCATTATTTCTTTGAAAATCTCTTCTCCTCTGCTTCTGGGTATTACGCAGATGAACTATCAACATATATACTTTATGACGAGAAAGGGTGTCTCGTCCAGATTGTGAATTTCAAAGCCCCTGGGACAGGGGCACCGTAGTGGGGCTCTAATGATAATCTATTTTAAAATTTATGCTTTGAAATCTGCTCTTTGGTTTTAATCAAACATTTGTGGTGAGCAAAGGTGCCTTTTTTAAAATTCTGAAATGTGTGGCCCCAGGATCAGGGGTTACTGTGGTGTGGGTAACTATCGACTATTGCTTATTACTACTGATTAGTTGAAATGCATTTTTTTTGTTCACGTACTCTGCCTATGGGTATTAAGAAACCAAACTAAGCATGATAAGTGTATATAATTATGATGAGCAATTGTGCCTCTTTCAAAATTGTGAATGTCATCATGGCCTTTGGATTAAAGCACTTTAATTGTTGGAAACTTGTTACATGATGCTCAGGTGACCTAAAGGGCTCATGGGCCTCTTGTTATTTCAAGCACTAACTTTCATAAAAGAAAACAAAACACGATAAACTCTTTTAGATAAACATTTATTATCGAAGTGAGACATGATCCATAGGAGATCTATTTGGACTTTTGCAGTATAGATATCTCAGACAAAGTCTCTTAAATGTAGATCGAAATTTACTGCTCATTATACAATACAAGGCAAAATTAATCACACAGTTAAGTAAAGCAATAGCATCAAAGAAGTCTCCTAGCGGAATGTACACGTTTTCGTACAAACCGGAGATAAAGACGCACATCAAAACCAGTGTTCCTTGAGGGAGTTCTGTGATCAAAAAGAGAGCAACGATGGCGTACAGAAGCTTGTTGGTTCTCCCGATCATGACCGACCTTTTATTTGATGCAAACGAAAATTGCCTGCTTCTTTTCAGTAAAGAGTGTACCAGCGCCCCAACAAACATTGACATTAGTATACAGGGAAGTAGCTTCCCAACGATGGCATACAACAAGACGTTAGTGTCCACAATGTTACGAGAACCGCTGTTGGCAAGCATAGGAGCATTTATGATGTAGATAGTCTCATTGTTGGCTAAAGTATATTCCTCGAAGTTGTTAGTGAGAGAATTTGGTAGCGATGAAGCAACGGAGATCAGAAGAGCAATAGAAACTACTGCAACAGTCTGTATGTTGCGCGTGGCACGTGGGATATGATGTCTGTTCCTGGTCTGGATAAACCGATAAACAGTTAAGGAAACTCCAAGCCAGACACTGGCATTATGAGAGGCTAGGGTTATCTTGGACGCTATGAGACTGTAAGCAACTCTGTTGTACGAAAAATACTGGGAGATTGGCATATCTGTGTAAGTTATATGGAAGAGAAGAACCTGTGGAATGTACATTAACATGGTAATATTGTCGCTAACTGCAATTAGAGTTAGGATAAAATTATTTGAAGAACGCAACTCTTTCATATTTAAAACGAAAATATTCACTATGTTCGCAAAAATGCCGAAGATGCATATCACTAAACTAATATAACCATGGAATTTAGTATATCCATTAGCAATGATCAAGAGCCACTTTTGTTCTGTAACGTCAATATCCAACCTGTCATATTCACTGTAATTGTAATATCCAACTCCTGCCGGGTAAAACATGAAGTCAGACGCGTTTTCTATTGTTTGCCCTTGCATGCTGTCGGAAGATTGGAGAAGTTCTGCCTCTGATATCCTCTACAAGCTTCTATTTATAATGCTTCTTCTAGTTACAGCCTAGTTTTAAAGGTAATCCCTTGTTAATTGATTGACAGATGATGCCGTATTTAGTATACTTGATAAATGTTAACAACTTGTGTGAAAAAACTGTCTCAAGTTTCTACTTGGAACTAAACAAGTGATTCCTATTCATAGAGAACTGATGTAAAAAGATTGTTTCTGTCAATTATATTTTTTCTTACAGAATGAATTCTTTGATGTAAATGTTTTTCCTTCGTTTTTTTTTTTTTTTTTTTAATTTTTTTCCCTGAATTAATAATCCATTGTTTGAATACTGAAAAAAAGAAACATAATAACTCACGAACATCAAAATAGACTGTCTTCAAAGGTACACAACAAAAATATCATCAGACTAAATAAAGAAGTTAAAAGGATTGTTAAACACTTGAATAAGAGTCTGTTAAGATATATTATTCCCCAGCTTTTAAAGAAGTTTGGCCAGGAACTCATATTTTGAAATTATCATTTACAAATATAACATGCCCAAAAAAGAACGGTTTAGTCAGAAAATTTCATGGAATATGTATTAAAATATCATCAATGTACATTGGCTTTGCTTTTCTTCTAAGCCAACTATGAAATTGATTTGAATACCAGTGTATACTCATGCACAGATATATATACGGATAATTTCGCGCCGAGGTGACGAAAAATGGGGATACAGCGACGTTTGTAGAAATGCAAGGATATAGGGTTGCGAAAATTCAAATATTGAGTACATTTTTTTTGCTTTCAAACATGTGAAATGTATATATAACGAATGTTTTTAAGTTTAATGTGAATTATTGGTGTGTAAATCACACAGACTTGCACGTGGGCATATTTTTCATGAAGCACTAGCGCTATCGTACCCATATAGAAGGGAGAGATCTCTTTAGTTTCAAATGGGCATACCTTTTTGTGCATCCTTATCTACGTATGCTATATGCTAAAGGTGGTGAAATTGGTAGAGTGGTTTAGGAGAAAAGGCTGAAAATGTTGAACATTTACCGACGACATACAAAAATTGGTCGCAATATGCAAGATCTCTTTAGTCTGGGTAAGATACATGTAGCTATACCTCTCAGATAATTTTGTTTCATTTTTAATTCTATATATACTGACCCCATGCAATACCATTAGAAACAGCCAATATGCGGTTCACCATATACACTTAAAAGCCCAGGACTAATGACTCCTTGGTCAAAAAATATGTTGACCTATCTTTACATAGGTCTGGCTCATGAATGTCTTTTGGATAAGTATTTTTGTGCTATTTGATACTTTTAGAAATAGGAAAAATATTAGCTCAAGCTTTGACGGACAAACCTATTTATTATTAAGGCAAAATTTGACCCATTTTGGGTGGATGTAAAATCAATTTTTTGCAGTTGAAACTTTAATTGTTACTTGTTTCAAACCAGTGATAAATTCAATTCAAAGAGTACACGTAGGCCACATAAAAAAACCTTGGTATTTTACCCAATTTCCTCACTTCTGATGGAATTTTGTAAAATTTGAGAAGCACTGTATGTTAACTTTGGAAAACACAGAGAACAATTTTGATTAAACACAAGCTTGCCTATCTGAGATTTTTATACAACAACCCAAGTTTGCGCTCAATATTTTCTGAACATAATGCACTGTAAATTGAAGTAAAATCGGGGGGAAAAAATCGACATATTCTGTTACTGTCCCGTGATCCGTGACCTTTGTGTATTCCAGAACTTAGACTCAGTATTCAATTTGGATGAGGGAAAATTAATGATGTGCTATAATTGCAGTGCTCCTATAGACATTACAAATCAGGGAGCTAAAAGAGGTCTTAGTGTATATTATTTTTTCTAAGCTTTATTTCTAAAATTTTGTAATTTTAATAGCCCTTAATTGCGGTTTTGAATTGTCATCATTCATAATTAAATGCAGCAAATCATTTTTTTTTATCAGCACCGTCATTGTAACACCCCATCCTATTTTCAAAAAAGAAAAAAATAAATCTTATGGTTAAAAATAAAATAATTTTCTGAAGTATGAACAATTTAAAGCATTAATTTTGTAATATGGAGACGTACAATGTACTAATAATCATACGTGTTAATAAATCAGGATAAAAAGTATATGTGCAATCCTGAAAAAAATATATCTACTGTAGACTAACTATATGAGGATCTTATTTACCTTTATGTTATATTGTAAGTAAAAATAAAATATTGGCGTAGAACTTATTTTCTTATTAGGACATACGAGACGTGTATACTTTAACAAGGAAATTAAAACGAGAACTGAAGAACACATATGTGAAAAATGCTTTTTTTTTTTTTTAAGATATTGGCGTAGATTTTTTTAGATATTGGCGTAAAACTTATTTTCATATTAGGGCATACGAGACGTGCATAAGTAAAACGAGAACTGAAGAACACATGCTAGTATGTGAAAACTGCGAATTTACTGTATAGTTTAAAATTAATAACCTGTGTAGCCTTTTTTAAATACAGACATTACTTTTTGGGGGGAAGGGGGTGGGGGGTAAAATACAAGGCTCAGATGTTCAGAGAATGATAAACGAAGTTGTTGCAATCTGCTAATAAAATACCTTCTGAATGATGTTTTAGAAAATCTGTATTATAAAATGATGTCTTTTTAAAACATAACTTAACTAGGCTTTTTGGTGTCATTGACAGCTGCTTTTTCGATAAAAATGCAACTCGTAAATTTACTGACCTTGTCATTGGTCATTTGCAAAATTATTTTGTCAAAAACATTCTGATTGTACACACAAGAACTCTGAAGTTTACATTAAAAAGATGCTTGAGTTTCTGATCTAATACTATGTTGTTTTTGGAGACCAGGTCGTCCAACAATCTTTTTGAATTCCCATGGGTTCCAATTACACCCCGTTATTAGAAGACCTATTTTTGTATTAATAAGAAGCGAAGTTTGTGCAAAATCTTGTGCATGTAAAGAAGAAAACACTTGCTGTGGCCTTCAACTCGACATTTAGATATATCGACGTCGTATTGTCATATAGCAATTGTAATTTCCATTCTTGTGTCGACACGATATATCCTTGTGAGCTTGAGATAAAAGATACCACATAGTCTGACACATCTGTTTCATATTTGGATATCTTACTTGAAAAAAGATGTTAATGGTAATCTAACAACCAAGCTCTATGATAAACATGATAACTTTAACTTTTCTATCATCAACTTCCCTTACTTATGCAGCAATATACCTTCATCACCTGCATACGCAGTTTATGTATCTCAGTTGATTCGATACGCAAGAGCATGCTCTACGTATGAACAATTTCTAAAACGAGGTAAAAGATTGACAAACAAGTTGATGAAACAAGCATATCAACAGTCTCGTTTAAAGTCATCATTTCGTAAGTTCTGTGATACAATGACCTTGTCAGCAAATACAATTTATCATTGAGTCAAATGCTGAGTGACGTTTATCATACTAATTGTTAGTCCATTATTTATAAACTGAATTGACGACGGATTTTCCGTTATTTCCCGATCATGACAAGGAGCACACGGCGGATGTGACCGGTCGGCAAGGAATGCTCACTCCTCCATGTCACCAGATCCCACTTCTGATGTTCTGGACGTCCTTGTTTGCTCTGCTCCTGTTTTGTATTGTTTTATGGCCTTTTGATCTTGAATACTGTTCGTTATCTCCATATGTTTCATTAATTTTCGAGCCTCATTTGAGACTTTTTTAATTAAATTATAAATTGAAAAATTACCCTCCGCGGCTGAGGATCGGAGTATCTTAATAATAACATGTAAACTAGTGGACTATTTCATAGAATTTGACTTTTTAGCTCACATGAGCTGAAAGCTCAAGTGAGATTTTCTGATCACCCATTGTCTGTAGTCCGTCCGTCCGTCTGTAATGTTTTCACATTTTCAACTTATTCTCAAGAACCACTTTATCAATTTTAGCCAAACTTGGTACAAAGCATTCTTATGAGAAGGGCAATTCAAATTGTTAAAATAAAGGTCCAAATTAAATCCCCTTCCAAGGGGAGACAATCAAGAATATACAAAAATAGGGTGGAGTCATTACAAAATCATATTCTTCTCAAGAACCACTGGGCCAGAAAAGCTGAAACTTAGTTGGAAACATCCTGGGCTACTGTAGATTCTAAATTGTTCAAATCATGACCCCAGGGTTAGGGCGGGGCCACAATAGGGAATTAAAGTTTTACATAGATATATATAGGAAAAACTTTTTTGAAAAATCATCTTCTCAAGAACCACTTGGCCAGAAAAGCTGAAACTTATGTGGAAGCATCATGGGGTAGTGTAGAATCCAAAATGTTCAAATCACGACCCCTGAGGGTAGGGCGGGACCACAATAGTGATCCCAGTTTAGCATAGCATCCTAAGGTAATTTAAAATCTAAATTGATCGAATCTTGAATCTTTGGGATTGGGCAAGGTCAAGATAGGTATTACAAAGGGGGAAATTTGTTAAATAACAGAATAACCAAAGTTACTCAGGTGAGCGATATGACTCATGGGTCTCTTGTTGAAAATAAGAATGGTTTATATGTTCTTTGGATCTTACCATACTGTAGAAGTACTTTTTTTCCGCGAGGTATTTATTTTCGCAATGTACGCGGCCACAAATTCTCCGCGGAAATTTGCACCACCATACTCAACATTCTTGTAAGGAATATAGTGAGAGTTTAATAAATCAGCGTAGTTTTCTACTAGCGGACAAAAGAGAAATAGAGATTCCGTGGAATTATGACCCCTTGGAAAAAGTATGTCTATGGTAGTATCAAGTTTGATGAATATCATTATATATAGCAAATAATATCATCATTTTCTTATGTGCAAAATAGAGTAATAATTAACACATAATCGTCGACCTCGATTCTAGGGATGAACAAGTACTAAAGGTTACCGGTGCAGAGGTGATGTACAAGATCTTTCTTCGTATCTGTGACCACAAACTTCAACAACTTCAACCAGATGTCAAATTCACGAAACATCAGATACAAAACAAGATGTGTTTGTAAAACACTATGCGCCCGGCGGCGACAAAATTTGTAAAAGCTTTTTTTTAGCATATATGTAAGTCAAAATCATAAGGTCATTGACCTTGGTGTCATTTGAAAGAACTTTAAAATCAGTGAAATATGCATATTAAATATGAAGTCTCTACCTCCCATGGTTCAAAAATAATGGCAAAAGTTTGAAAACGCTATTTTTAGCATATAGGTTATATTGAAGGTCACAAGGTTAATAACCTTGGTGTCATTTGAAAGAGCTTAATTAGTGGAGTATGTATACTAAATATGAAGTCTTTATCTCTCACGGTTCAAAAGTTATGGCGAAAGTTAAAGTTGACAACAGACAAACAGACAGATAGGACAAAAACAATATACGCCCCAAATCTATCGATTCGGGCGCATAAAAATAATATTAATTCAACTGCTAATTTTAATTACTTCTACATGTTCTATGGATGTAAAAAAAAAAAATACAGCCAATCATTAATACTCTCAAGCGAAAGCTAGAAAAGAACGCTAAGATTGGTATAACTGTATTCAATGTACATGCCATACATTTCTGGCAGTGCTGTAATGTAATTGTTTGTTTGTATGTCACACTACATGCACTTGTACATTAATTAACAGCCATATTTTGTTAACTTTGATTTTGGTAGTATTATTACATGCGAACTTAATTTGCCCTATGAAGCTGAAATACAATTTCTAAAAGAAATCACCAAAACATTCTAAAATGGATCTAAAGCTTAAGGTAGGATTCTTGTCTGGTTTCCGACTAGATAGAACATTCAAAGTATATTTGCTTATATGCATTCTATATACTCAACAAAAAAGAAACACATATTCAGATCAAACATGATAATCTAAGTTTTCAGTTTAGACCTTATTTTTTAAAAGTGATTTTAAGAGCGTGTCATAATAAAAATTAAATATGCCCTATGTCATGTATGTTGCGAATCGAAAAATTAAGTTGATGTCATTGTCGTCGCCTCCAAATTCTAGGGGCAAACCGTTTTAACCAATCCGTATGTCCTTTGAGATGTCTCAGCGCTAGTGGATTTCCAATGTACGGACATCATGCATGAATACCAGCTCCTCTCTACGAAAGCCCAGAAGGCTCATTCGAGATTCAAGTTTCGAAATACGAGATTCAAAATTCGAGATTCGAAATTAGTTTATATTCAAGTCCAAGGTTAACCAATCAAAAGGCCATTCGAGATTCGAGTTTCGAAATACGAGATTCGAAATTCGAGTTTCGAGATTCAAAATTCAGATTAACTAATCAAATACGGGTTCAACATTGATTACTTCCCTTTATTATGTTTTATCTATCAATAAATCGTTTAATATATTTATAACAAATGAATCATTTGATTAAATTACAATACAAGAAAGAGTGTTATATATATTAGAAGGAAAGTTAAATAATCATTTAATTTTTGATCAGCAAGATATACTTCAATTTATATTATGACTTCTTAAATATTAAATAGAATACATATATCAGGAATATATATATTTTTGCATTGTCTACTGTATATAAAGGGTTGCTGACATAATAATACAGTTATAAATAGTGTATAAAGATTAACAAAATCCCCACCCCTACCGGCAACACCTGCCAATTTTTCCCTGACACTGAAAATGTTACTTTAAAACTTTGAAAGGCAATGTAGCCTTGATAAATAAAAACCGCGCTCGTTTTCCTAATAGAGGGAATACATTAAAATAAAGTTTTCAATTACTTATGTTCATCTAAGGCTTTGCTTTCTTGAACTAATTAACAATTATATATACAATACAGATTGCAAATATGAATTAGAATAAATGCAGCATTCATTTTATCTGATATCAAACAGTAATTAGTCTAAATAATAGCGTTATGGTCAAAGGCTAAAAATATGGTTTTTATTTATCAAGGCTACAAGGATTTTGTTAATCTTTAGTCACTATTTATAACTTTATTATTATGTCAACAATCCTTTATATATAGTAGACAATGCAAAAATATATATATTCCTGATTATGTATTCTATTTAATATTTAAGAAGTCATAATATAAATTAAAGTATATCTTGCTGATCAAAAATCAAATGATTGTTTAACTTTCTTTCTAATATATATAACACTCTTTCTTATTGTAATTTATTCAAATGACTCATTTGCTATAAATATATTAAACGATTTATTGATAGATTAAACATAATAAAGGGGAGTAATCGAAAAACCCGCATTTGATTGGTTAATCTGGATTTTGAATCCAAATTCGAATTTCAAACCGTTTTAACCAATCTCGAATGAGCCTTTTGATTGGTTAATCTGGATCTTGCTAGTGGAATTTCGAATCTCGAATTTTGAATCTCGTATTTCGAAACTTGAATCTCGAATGAGCCTTCAGCTCCTCTCAGTCCTTTCAGAAGAATTTGTGCACTTTTATGCCGATTTCTTCATCCAGCAATTGTAGCAGCAGTTTATACAGCAGTTCTAAATCGTTTGCGCAGGTGCTGAAGGGAAGTGGGTGGGGGGTCTGACATCCCTGTCCGGGTGTGGTAACCCGCAGACAGCCACATCTATGTTCCTAGCTGCTGGAGACGTGCGCTTAACCGCTGCAAAGCCGATTGATGTACACCAAATGCAGTTGTATCTTCCTGCTGCGTAGCTCCGGCTAGCCCAGTTGCGTTCATCTTTGTTTAGACGTGGCATTGCAGCATCAACATTGCAATCAAATCTAAGTTATGGGTTTAATAGGAATGTTAATTGCTTCTCTAAATCCAAAATATCAATGAAAATAGACCCACGGTTAACAAGATATCATGTAAAAAACTATGATTTTCATAAACACGATTAATCAAGGGAAATAATTAAACACTTGGGTTTTAAAAGCCCATGTTGTCCTTTAAATAAGTCACAGGTATCCAATGATAAAAAAATAATTGTTTCATATACTTTTTCAAAATTTCTTTGATGAGTAAAACAACATGCGTTTCTTTTTTGTTGAGTATATTTAGATGTAAGAGACTTAAACATGTTAAAAGATCATATATTTCTTTCCTCATCACAATTAAACAACTTTAAACAGAAATGGTAAAGTTTGAAATCTAACAGGAACTATATTTTTGGAGGAACGCATGGTGTCGAATGAAAATATCTTCTTTAATGATCCTAAAACAATGAGTTTAGTAATAATTATGTACAATCAAACGCTTGAATAATTGTATATTAAATTAGTTATAAAGGACTTAAGTTTTAAAATATATCAGATAAATATGATTTTCCAAACTAAATACAAGTATGTTAGTTTTAAAAGCTTCTAATCTAAGTACAAATTTGGGCCAAAAATCAAGAGTAAAAAGTTAAATTTTCTCTCTTTGTAAATGATCAAAACTTTTTGTTTTTATGTCATTTTGTAACTTTTTGTGACAAATTTACCATATGTGTAAACAAGAAAAATTTGAATATAGGAAGCATATAAAAATAACTTAGATGTACTCGGTACTAAAATAAAAGAAAAATAGAGAAAATTCGGATAAGCTTAAAATTGTAGTTTGATTAATTACGTCAATTTGATCATACCTTCTTAAAGACCCTATATTGTAATATCTCTCCATGCAAAAAGAAATAAAAACATTTTATATTTTGAAATAGAAGTAGGCATTGCATGATTGTCAACAATATTTTTATGCGCTCGGATCAAGGCGTATATTTTTTGTCCTGTCTGTCTGTCTGTTGTCAACTTTAACCTTCGCCATAACTTTTAAACCATTAAAGATAGAGACTGTATTTGGTATGCGTACTCCACAAGTCAAGCTCTTTCAAACGACACAAAGGTCATTAACCTTGTGACCTTGACTGTGACTACATGTATATGCTAAAAATAGCTTTTTCGAACTTTCGCCATAACTTTTGCACCATTAAAGATAAAGACTTCATTTGCATACTCCACTAATCAAGCTCTTTATAATGACACAGAGGTCAATGACCTTGTGACCTTGACTGTGACCTATATGCTAAAAATAGATTTTTCGAATTTTGTTGCCGCCGTGCGCATAATGTTTTACAAACACATCTTGTTTTTATTCTTAATGTCCAGGGAAAAGGTAAATACCTTCACGTGACCTTGCCTTCATTATAAAACCGTCAAATCTAATCTAACTTTTTTCATCACTTAGTGATATTGTCTTCTTGATTCTCTGAAAATTGCATTAATTTTTGAATACTTATTAAGTACAAGAAATATGAAAGAATCCTAACTTAAGAAGCCAGAAAAAAAATAAAAATGATATTTCAGATATTGCCATTTTTATTAATCACGATAACACCCTTACTTGTACTTGACAATCAATTCAAAGTCAATTTTATTTAAATATATTATTCTTTTGTATCAGAAGTCATTGAAATTAGAATATATTGTTTTACTTGTAACTAGAGACGAACCATGTTAATATATAAGTGAAACATATCGAGATACATGTAACGAACAGTATTCAATATCAAAAGTCCATAAAACAATACAAAACAGGAACAGAGCAAACACGGACTTCCAAATCATCAGAGGTGGGATCAGGTACCATGGACAAGTGAGCATACGTTAATAAATCAATTAATTCTTTGTATAACATCATCTTTAGAGACATCAAGTCTTTTTTGGAAAATATATTCTTACCATTAGGGAATAGCATTTTAATTTATTGTATTACTCGAGGAACGCCAAGAACACTAAGCATTATGAATATCTTACATGTATGTCATCATGTCTCAAGTGCGATAATGTACTGATTGAGAATGCTATCACGAAGCGGCATTCGGCAGATTTACCTTAATCTTATCTAGACCAGTGTTAAGAGTACATTTAAGTGGATTCACAGGGGGAAATATGGAAACAATACATTCGTGCTTTCTTTTATTTATCTCGACAGTTGGTATGTTATTGATTAGAACTACTCATTTTGACTGAATTAGTACTTAGTTTTCCTTACTGGATGTAAGGTTAATGATTAGAAAATAAAGGATGGCTTTTTTAAAAAAAATAATTAAGCAGTAGAAATATTTATAAATTTTTTATGACTTCAAAGTTAAATGTATACATGTATACACATTAGCTTATATGCACTCATTCGCACAATGAATCTTATTTTGTGTATCTGCGTAGATATCTTCAATTCTTGTACAATGTATAGGGAGACATCATTTTAAAAGCTGCTCATGTAGTGAGGAATCAAGCTTGTTTAATACATTTTCCTGTAGGGTTAGGTTAAGAACATAATCTATCCCTACATAGTAGAGCAGCTGTACATAGAAAAATTCTGTAAACGTTGTACATATACATGTGAAGGTTGAATAACAAGTAATTAAGACCCTTGATTAACGCATTTAACATTATGATCGCAGTAAGGAGTTTCATTTATTATCATCTTTACAACTTGATAATTTTACGCCTTCGATATTTTTACAAATTATCACTTGAGGAAACTTTAATCATATATCATATAAGTTTAGGAACAAAAGGAATGTTTTTCCTACGTTGTAATAAAATAATAAGACATACAATGAAGCGCATTGAAGTGGTAAAATTTTCCGTTTGGATGAAACGTTCTGAGTCATGTTTTGAACGTCAATTACAACATAATGACACGCCCATATTTTTAGAAACGAGAAAGAAATATTCGTCGTAATGTTTAACACGGCGGAGAATCTACGTCATCGACGGGATTAGGACACACAAAAATGGAGGACAAATGCTCCGCTTCGATGTAAGAAGTTGATATTTTTGCACTTATAAAGAATGAATATTAAATCATCCTGCCTAAAGTATGCCAAAGAACGTCAACTACAATAGACAATGTACGTTTGCTCGTGATAGAATCTTATTGTTCCAAACACTTCGACACAGTTTGAAAACAAGTGAGAAAAAAACGGGATGTGGGGTACACATTTTTAAAATTCGACCAATTATTCGCATGTCCAGATGTACTAGACATTTTATTCTTCCGCGTTTACACTAGAACTAATATTTTTTAAAAATCCTGATTTTTTAAATAGTATATTATGCTTTAATTATCCAAGAAAAAAGTATTAATCATTTTGTTTTCAGAAATGATGTAGGGCACACCAACACTAAAACGGATATGGGACACACAATAAGTTACTTTCAAATTGAAACATCGAGCATTCATATCTTAAAGTTTCCATTAAAATGACTGCCATTTGATAGTATATGAACAATAACCTGTACAATATATCATAAATACGATTCCCTTGGTTTTTGTATCCATACAAAAATTATAAGTTGAAAACGCTGGATATCCTCAACAAAAGCTTCCAACATGAATTTTAAATTTTGACTTTTATCAAATTTCATTAGAAATTTACGGTGTTCATTTTTTCCATAGAAAGAGGGGGAGGGTCGAAGTCCGGAGATTGTGTTTATTTTATGATATTTATATTTAAAATTACACGACATCCGCCCCCCCCTCTCTCTCGAAAAAAAAACCCCCAAAAAAACCACACACCTGTACAAACTCACGAAATAAGTTTGTTTTTTTTTTTTAGCTTTGTTGCTTACTTTTCTGCTTGTCAAAATAGTTTGGAGTCAGAAAATTCTTTAATTGGAATTCCCTTGGTTTGCTCGTATCCATACAAAAATTCAAATATTATAAGTTGAAATGGCCGGTCTGATCCTCAACAAAAGCTCATTAGCTGCCAAAATGAATTTTAATTTTTGACTTTTATTAAATATCATATTGAAAAATACTAGTATTTACATGTGCGGATCTAAAAGGAGGGTTGAAGTCCGGAGTCTATGTATATGATTTTAAGTACTCTACGATATTTTTGTGTTAAGTAACACGACCCAGAACCCAATTAAACACACATAAAATAGCTTTTTGAGGTTGATTGTTTAATTTCTTTGCTTGTAAAAATGTTTTGGTGTCAGAACTTCTTTTTATAGTTTGTGTGGCGAAAAGTTTCTGTATTTGCATATTCAGTGTTTGTTTTTATTAGATCTTTGTCGGTAAGACTCTAGTATGTCAGCTGATAGGAAGCGGAGATTAGGGAATTTTTCTTATGCTCAAATATTTGCAACAGCTGACAAACTTCTTTCAAAATTCTAATAGTTAATTACCGACTCCATATATTTGAGAAAAAAAGACAAAATTGAATATTGTACTTCGAAGTTAAAATCATCGTATTAATTAAAAAAAAATTATTGTTTTATTATACATGTGTCTTTCCTGATATACTTTATTTTATCAAATAAAATATACAACATGACTATATTAAGATATTCATGTTGTATATTTTATTTGATAAAATAAAGTATATCAGGAAAGACACATGTATGAATCAGTGATTAAATATTACGTACTCATAAAGCAGTTCATGTCATCTTATTTACATTCGCTGGAATATTAGCCAAAAGCAATGATAGGAGCAGGCTTAAATAAACATTCCCAGCAGTATAAATTGGGATTTTTGTTGTTGCAAAAAGTACTTTAGTAGCTTTACATAAAAAAGAAATAATGTCAAGCTCTTTTATATGATAAGTTTTGAAGGGGGGGGGGGTCATTATCAGAGAAAAATGACAGCTAAAAATCTTTGATTGGCACCCACGAAAAGACAATTTTTAACTTCAATTTTTGTTTTGGCCCTGCCCATCACTGGCAACCACTTTCATACATTCGATTACTAATATTATGTTCACCTGAGTGCAAGCTAGGAGCAAATAAAATATATAGCTTTCCAAAACTATTTGTTGCAATTTGGAATTTCCCGATCTATTTTTAGACCACTGTGTAGGGAAAATAAATTCTTATTATCACCTGGAAGGTCAGTTGTTGCAAATATTTGCACATAAGAAAAGTTCTTGATCTCTTTCCCATATTAAAAGACATGCTAGTGTATAGATCTTATTAATACCAATTTGCAGATTTAAGAACTTTTTCGGGGGGGGGGGGAGTCCACACAAAGTCCAAAGAATTTTCTGACTCCAAACTATTTTGACAAGCAATAAAGTAAGCAACAAAGCTAAAAAAAAAATTTTTCGTGCGTTTGTATGTGTGTGTGTGTTTTTCGTGTTTTTTTCGGCCGGGGTGGGGGGGGGGGGGGGTGTAGGTTAAAATAGATATATCATAAAATAAACACAATTCTTACCCCATATGGATCTGCAGAAGTGAACACCGGTATACATGAAATTTAATAAAAGTCAAAATTTAAAATTCATGTTGGAAGCTTTTGTTGAGGATCAGACCAGCGTTTTCAACTTATAATTTTTGTATGGATACAAGCAAACCAAGGGAATCATGTATTTGGATGAGTATTACAAAGATGAGTTGTACAGGTTATTGTTCATATACTATCAAACGGCAGTCATTTTAATGGAAACTTTAAGATATGAATGCTCGATGTTTCAATTTGAAAGTAACTTATTGTGTGTCCCATATCCGTTTTAGTGTTGGTGTGCCCTACATCATTTCTGAAAACAATATGATTAATACTTTTTTCTTGGATAATTAAAGCATAATAAACTATTTAAAAAATCAGGATTTTTAAAAAATATTAGTTCTAGTGTAAACGTGGAAGAATAAAATGTCTAGTACATCTGGACATGCGAATAATTTCGAATTTTAAAAATGTGTACCCCACATCCCGGTTTTTTCTCACTTGTTTTCAAACTGTGTCGAAGTGTTTGGAACAATAAGATTTATCACGAGCAAACGTACATTGTCTGTTGTAGTTGACGTTCTTTGGCATACTTTAGGCAGGATACTGATTTAATATTCATTCTTTATAAGTGCAAAAATATCAACTTCTTACATCGAAGCGGAGCATTTGTCCTCCATTTTTGTGTGTCATAATCCCGTCCGATGACGTAGATTCTCCGCCGTGTTTAAGGACACCCCATTCTTCGCGACAAGCAAGATGAGTTACACTGAAAAGGAGCATTAAAAAAATTAGAAGAGAGAGTAAGAGACTCTCCGATTCTGTAAAACACATATTGCAACGAATATGTACATATTTTTGAACTAATCACGTCTATTGAAGTTACTTCAACCACAGGCACCTGACGTTACTTATTTTTTCTTTTATAAAAAAAATATACACATACATAATAATACACAAGGTACCCATCGAAACTCGCCATCTTGGATTTTCGAAGTAGGTCATCACTTATATTTTCGTCTGAATCTCCGTCAAATAAATTTCCTGCAACCATATTCTTTCTGTGGCCAGTCTTTCCAGGTCTAAACTTACGGACACTGCAGCCAGAAAGGCGCAACACACTTGCAAATATTGAAAATTTGTCAAACTCATATATCATATAACTTACATCAATATGCTAACAAATTTGTCAGTTTTGTGGTTTTTCGGCGTGTTATAATTACTTTGAAATTTTAATAAATAATAATAGAAATGAAAAAAATGCAAAATGGGAAAAATAAAACACTTCTTATAAATATACCTGTAAAATATACTGTATTAATCTATACAGGTCGTTGCATTCGAAACAATCTTGAATAAAAGAGGGGGGGGTGCTTGAAAAAAAAAAATCAACAACAAATCATCTAGAGTTAATTGAATCGTTTTCAAAAAACAATAGACTGCAAACCATCCAGTTATATATATAATTATTATACATATATACCTGGCATATGCTTAATTGAAAAAGGAGAGGGGTCACACTGATAAAAGGATATGTAATGAAATCAAATATAAGCCTATGCAAAATGCATACATGTATGTATAATCTGTCACCAAGAAAAAAGATAAAAATGTCGCCATGCCACTACTTTATTGCAATACATAAAATTGCAAAACCTGTAGAACAGGTTTTCACACACGTGCGTACATACAATAAAGTCAATCTTCTCCACGGATAGCGTTCAATCAGGGCATCAATAATGACAGTGTTATTAATTATAAGTGCATGTAAGTAGGGACTTACAACCGACTTAATTTGCGAAAATGTTCATTGATCAGCATGATGGTAACAATAAATATAATCGCTTTGATCAAGCTATATCGAAATTATTTTGAGAGAAATAAAATGAATGTTCTTACATGTATATTACGTTGTATTATTGTCTGAATTATTGTTTTTGGAATAAGTACTAACTTTCGCCGGTTATTTTAAAAATAAATCGTACAAATATATTGACCAATCAAAAAAAGGAGAATTTCAATCGGTTAAATGGTTGGCGATTTCTCGGAATGTTGAAGCAGTAGGTCGAGTTTTACGAGGGATTTTCAATATTTGCAAGTGTGATGCGCCTTTCTGGCTGCGGTGTCCGTAAGTTTAGACCTGGAAAGACTGGCCACAGAAAGAATATGGTTGCAGGGAATTTATTTGACGGAGTTTCAGACGAAAATACAAGTGATGACCTATGGAAAATCCAAGATGGCGGGTTTAAACATGTATTATCAGGTATGTGTATATTTTTTTTTAATAAAAGAAAAATAAGCAATGTCAGGTGCCTGTGACTTCAACACATGTTTCGGAAAACCTGTTCTACAGGTATTTGAATAAACAAATTGAACGTTTTATCAGTTTCTAAGGAAATGGGCGTGTCATAAGATGACAATAAACTTTAAAAATCTCCATTTCGGCGAAAACTCATGTCAATGCACTTCATTGTACATGGCAAAATACATAATTCTAATAGAAAAAAAACTGTAATAAATAGAATCTGTAACAGTACATGAAACGGTATACGTATACATACAATGAAGCGCATTGAAGTGGTAAAATTTTCTGTTCAAACGGAACGTTTTGAGCTATCTTTAGAACGTTGATTGTCGCGTGAAGACACGCCCATTTCTTTAGAAATGGATAAAACTGTCAATTTGTTTATTCGAAAACCTGTAGAACAGGTTTTCCATAAATACAATAGCCAACCAAATTGACGGTCTAAATAAAGTTAATAAACACCGAGTAAACACGTGTTCGACCGAAACATGTGTTGTGGTAACTTCAATAGACATGATAAATTCAAAAATATGTACATGTTCGTTGCAATTTGTGTTTTACAGAATAGGAGAGTCTCCAACTCTCTCTTCTAAATTTTTTAAAGCTCCATTTCATTGCAACTTATGTTGCTTGTCGCGAAGAGTGTGGTGTCTTAAAACATTACGACGAATATTTCTTTCTCGTTTCTAAAAATATGGGCGTGTCATTATGTTATAATTGACGTTCAAAACATGACTCTCAAAACGTTTCATCCAAGCGAAAATTTTTACCATTTCAATGCGCTTCATTGTACAATGAAGCGCGTTGAAGTGGTAAAATTTTCCGTTTGAATGGAACGTTTTGAACTATCTTTAGAAGTTAATTTCATAAATTGACACGCCCATTTCTTTAAAAAGGAAAAACTCGGACAAATCGTATATTTGAATGTCTGTCGAACATGTATTCTAAAAAATTAATATAACAGCCAATCAAATCGACGGTCTAAATAAACACCGAGTCAGCGCGTGTTCGACCGATACATATGTTATGGTAACTCAAACATGATAAATTCATAACTATGTACAAATTTGTTTCAATACGTGTTTTACAGAAGCGGAAACTCTCTAACTCTCTCTTATATATAACTATCAAAATCCCCATTTCATTGTAACTTGCTGCTTGTCACGAAGAGTGGGGTGTATTAAAACATTACGACGAATATTTCTCTCTAAAGAAATGGGCTTGTTGTTGTGTTACAATGAAGCGCATTGAAGTGGTAAAATTTTCCGTTTGACTGGAACGTTTTGAGCTATTTTAGAACGATGAATGTCATACAATGACACGCCCATTTCTTTAGAAAGGAAAAATCAGTCAAACTGTTCATTCGAATACCTGTAGAACAGGTATTCTAAAAATAAAATAGCCAATCAAATTGACAGTCTACGTAAACACCAAGTAAGCACGTGTTCGACTAATATGTGTTATGGTAACTCCGATAGACATGATGAATTAATAATTATTGACTTCGTTGCAATATGTGTTTTACGGAAGTGGGAACTCTCTCTCCCTCTCTCCTCTCTCTCTCATAACTTTAAAAATCCCCATTTCGGTGTAACTCATGTTGCTTGTCACGAAGAGGGGAGTGTCCTTTAAACATTTGTTTCATTCTAAATAAATGGGCGTGTCATTATGTTATAATTGACGTTCAAAACTTGACTCAGTTACGTTTCATCCAAACGGAAAATTTTATCACTTCAGTGCTCTTCATTGTATGATTGATTCAAAACATGACTCAGAACGTTTCATCCAAACGGAGTTTACCACTTCAATGCGCTTCATTGTAAATATAATATAATGTATACGTAAAAGTGCATGAATCAATCAAGCTAAAACACCATTGAAAAATTTAAAGTTAGAGCAGAACAGACACGGATTCCATTAAATATCAGAGATGGCGTCAGTTGTCATGGAGGAATACCAACCGTCGGTCGGTCACACCTGCCATTTACTCCTTCTATTATACAATCGATGCAATGTTCCTGTCAACAAAGAAAAATACCATTAACTATTATTTACGTGCTGTATTTTCTACGAATTTACCATTTGCTGACCATGACAAAGCTCGATGTAAACGAGGAACAGGGGATGATTTATACTTTATGGGACATGATCCCACCTCTGTATTCAAAGACGTGTTTGACTCGGGTTACATACATTTTTGAAAATGAGTACCATTCTTTATCTTCACTTTTATGTATTGCTTAGACAAAATGACACCATAATTTCTTTTTCAGTGTGTTTAATATCATGCACTTTTGTCAACGTTCCCCGTGAGCCTAATTTGGGAGCTGCCTGGGCCTACAATTATGATCCTCATAAGGTAAATTTTATAACCGTGTATTTTTTTTAATGATGAATTTTTTCATTCATTTGGATCTTTATATTAATTTTATTACAAACCGTTTATAAAGATTGTCCCCTAAATGATTTTTTCAATGTTAAAAACTTGTGAACAAAGTTTGAACCACAATTTTTTTTAAAAGTGATTTAATTGTATTAGTTTTGCTCCAATAATATTCTCGGCTTGCTTAAACTGTATTTCAATGTGGAGACTACAATACAGCCACGAATTGTGTAGAATGAAATAAAAGTAAAGGGTATCTTTAAGACGGATGAGAATCTGTTAGTATGTTGTTGTTTTGGAAATGAAATGTATATGGAAATAAGGAACAGTATTGGAGTCCAATAAACAATACACACCAAGGACGAACGGTCACAGCCTGCCGTGTACTCTTTGACATGATCGGCAAATAACAGAAATCTAGCTCCATGTTTTTAGAAGCACAAGCCACGCTGTGTTTTTATCACAAGATATCACAAAACATCAAATTACGAAGGGTTGAATGCAAGCACAATATCATTTTACCGATATTGCATTGTAAAATTTAAAAAAAAAACAGTTTAAAATGAGTATGAGTGAGAAGAAGAATATTTATTTGATAGGGTATCCTTGCGATGAGAAACAACTATCGTGCGTCGCCAAACGATACTTGTCACGTGTACAAACTGACAGACCAGCAGAGACATGATATTCACACCATTGCTGGGGAATTCAATATCGAAGTATTTTTTTTCCGTAAATTCATAGAAATACATCCTTTGAATTTATTCTTATCAACATTTAAAGTTTTGTTTTATTTCAAATAGTAGTACTTTGTGTATTCATTGGTTATTTCAAATAGTAGAGCTTTGTGTATTCATTGGTCATTTTTTAAAATTTGAAATGAAATTGAAATTTAGTCATTTCTTTTATCACAGATTATGATGTACGACGCTATCATAACAAAACATGGAGAGACTATGACAGTACAAGAGCTGAACCAAACCAGCTATAACCTATGGAAATTTTGTAAAAATAATCTCCACTTTATGAAGTATAATTTCTATGTTTAAGATAAATTAAACTTCCAGTGTTTAGAGTGATTTATTTTTTGTTTGTTTTGTATATTAATGAATGAAATCAATGCTCATAGACAATTTTTATTTTCAAAAGTTTATACATTAAAAAGAAGTTCTGTTAAATTTTCTTTCTTTCAAAGATTTTGCTTGAATTTGCTCTATTACATTTTCATGGGAAACGGTATAAAGACTTTATCATTTCGAGATCAATCAAAAATATATATCTATCAAGTATGTGTAAATCCGCTTCTTTTATAAATGATATAATAAAAACATTTCTTTTGGCAAAACAATGTTTAAGAAGTTGATAATGAGATTAATTATTGTTCGTTATCATGATCCTTTTCATTGAATTATATTTCAAACAGCTTTTTCATAGAACCAATTTTTTCGTACAATATAATTATATGAATGACAAATAACATATCGTCCCTTAAAAATTTTCATAAGAGAATAAAACTTTGTTCAGAGAGTAAATAATTGGATACGTGAAACAGTTTTTCATTTTAGTGCGACTTCTACAGCGAATTATTCATTTAATTCTGACCAGAGAAATATTTGCCAAGACTAGGTAAAGGCAATTTTAAAAAAAATACAAAAAATAAGTAGAACAATATTTATTTATGAGTAAAGTCAAACTGTTTAAGATCTATTACAACAATTAAGCATTATCAGCAAGATTCCATACAATATTCCCCAATCTATTTTGCCTTTAGGTTTCAATAATTGATTTTCCTGATGTGATCGTATACAAACAGTTTATACTAGGGGTGTTAGAAAAGTTCGTGGACAAGTTCTATTGTGAGCGCGCTATTTCCACGAAACCGGTCAAACTTTCCAGATAAAATCTTTACCTTTTTTCTAATAAATATACAAGAATTTGGTGCTCCTCGATGATTATTGAAAAATATACAGCTTTTTTATTTTGATAAAACTTGCTTCACGGTGCATGATACATTTTGGCACGTTTACATCACAAAGACTCTTTATTAAAATTAAAAATTGCACAATTGTACCGCAAAGAGTTTTATGATATTTTACCTGCCGCTAAAGTATTCATGAAACGTCACTGGGAGAAATTTTGAACTAAATTGGAGCGTATATATATGACTGTTTTATAGCCGTTTATAACTGATCAACGCTTAAAAACAAAGCCAAAAATCGGAACGTCATTGAGCGTCATGGAGCACTGCACTACGTAAAAATTATGTATGCAGACTGGAAAATGTCTAAATAGAGATTAAAATGTTTCAAGATGCTGCCGGGAATTTCCTACACCTACAAAGGACAAGTTTTCAAATGGTTGTAGCTTCATAAGAATGGAAGGATTAACATTTTGAATGATTAACTCCATCGATACTTCAATACCCCCGTATCGCGAGGACGTTGCATTGCGCCTATATGGTTTAGCATAGTTTCCATACCTGATCGATTAACTGCATAGACTTTTTTTTAAGATCTCAATAATATCCGAATCGGTACAAAAGACATTATATAGAAGAAAAATAACATGTCTTGATACAGATATTCAATTTTAGAGTAGAAAAAAAGAACAGAAAAATCTAAAGATTTATAGAACTGCGACAAAGCTTAACCGGTTGAAATCTGGTTGTCACGTCGCCTTACGTCAAGTGATTGCTCCGTGAATCCCATGACCTCATAGTAAAAATCGTTGTAAATTTTCAAGATTTTATTATATGGACCTGATTTTTTACATACCAATAAACAAAATATAGGAATTTATTCAGACATAGGTCATATTTCACAGTACACAATAGATTTTCCGTAATTTAATGTGTCCGCTAACTTTTCTAACGACCCTCGTACATATAACAGTTCAATATGTTTCAATGCAATACATGTATAACTTTTACATACGGTATATTAATGCATTTTATTACACACTTAGTAATAAATACAGGTTTTTATGCACCCGAATCGATAGATCCGAGGCGTATATTGTTTTTGTCCTGTCTGTCTGTCTGTCTGTTTGTTTGTTTGTTTGTTTGTTTGTTTGTCTCCAAACTTTAACCTTCACCATTAATTTTGAACCATGAAAGGTAGAACCTTCATATTTGGTATGCATACTTCACTAATTAGGTGCCTTAAAAAAACACCAATATTAATGACCTTGTGACCTTGAATGTGACCTATATGCTAAAAATAGCTTTTCTGTCTGCAAACTTTAACCTTCGCCATAACTTTTGAACCATATGGACTCATATTTAGTATGCATACTACACTAATAAAGTTCTTTTGACACAAACAATGAAACTGTGACCTATATGCTAAAAATAGCTTTTTCGTACCTTTCACCATAACTTTTCATAACAGAAAGAGCATATTTGGTGTGCATAACATCAATAAATGATCAATGACCTGACTGTTATCTAAGCTTGTATGCTAAAAATAGCTTTTTCAATTTTTGTTGCCGCCGGGCGCATAGTGTTTCACAAACACATCTTGTTTGCATATGCGATGTGGCTGACGTCACAATAGCCGTATCAGCCCTGGAGGGCTGATATGTATGGCTCGCCAAATTCACAAAAATGAGATAATCATAGTTTCACAATTGATAAACTAGGTTTATCGACTGTAAACTATAGTTAACGATTCGTTAAGTATAGTTTTCATCTGTAAAACTATATTTAACGGTTGTTAACTATAGTTTACGAATGCTAATCTAAGTTTATCTGTCTGAATAAAGCTTTAACAATAGATTTTGTTGATACACATAGATTCACGTTTGTAAACTATAGTTTACAATCGTAAACTATAGTTAAGAGTTGTTAATCATAGTTTCACAAATTGTGAAACTATATTCATCAGATCGTTAACTATAGTTAACGGTTTGTAAACTATAGTTTACAAATCGTGAAACTGTATTTATCAGATAATCTATGTTTTGCAATCGCAAATGATTGTTTTCGGTGTTAAGTATAGTTTACGGTTGTGAAACATAGATTATCGCGTTAACTATGGTTTACAGATGTGAAATATAGATTAACGTTGTTAACTATAGTTTACGGTTTGTAAACTATAGTTTACAACCGATAAACCTAGTTTATCGATTGTGAAACTATGATTATCTCATTTTTGTGAATTTGGCGTGCCATAGATATGGATTTGCAAGGCTGATAACCTATATCAGCCCCGCAAATCCATATCAGCCCTGCAGGGCTGATACGGCTATTGTGACGTCAAAATCACACCCTCAGTAAATTAAACCACAAAAACAGTACTTGTGATCATACACAGTTTTTGGTAGGTTCATATTCTCTTAAATTTACCTTTTTGATAATAAGGTTATCTTAATTTACAAATACATGTAATAGATCATTTTCAAATTACGGATCGAGTGCATTGAAATAGAAGTAGAAACAAACCCAAATCGTATGAGCGATAGACCATATATATGTATGTAAGAAGTCCATGCATAATTATTTACTTATTTTCTTCTCAACTTAATGTATGCTGTATTTTATTACTAAGTATGTAATAAACATATTAATACATACCCTTTTCCATATCACATCCTGTATCAGCCCTCGACCAATATCAGCCAGAGGGCCGAAGGCCCGAGGGCGGATATTGGTCGAGGGCTGATACAGGATGTGACATGGAAAAGGGTATGTATTATTCTCTATATAATGTATCATTCAGTCAATTGCTGACTGACGTTTTTCATACTTATTGTTAGGCCATTATTTAAAGACTGAATTGTCTACGTTTTCTTTGTTTTTACCAATCATGACAATGAGCACACTGCGGGTGTGACCGGTTTGCAGGAGATGCTTACTCATCTATGGCACCTAATCCCATCTTCGATAGTTTAGAGGTCTATGTTTTCTCTGCTTCGGATTTGTATTGTTTATATAAACTTTCGAGCTTGAATACTGTTCGCTATCTCTATAATATAGACCCCCTTCCCATAAAAAAGCAAATCAACAAAACTTTGTAAACCTTACAAAATTAAATAACAGATATGTATAAAGGGATCAACTATGAGGATCCTAATTGCTAACTCATTCGATCTTTAACTTATTTTCAATATGACACATGTTCATTAATATAAACATTTTTTGGGGGCGGGGGGGGGGGCAGGCTGGGTGAGTTAGGAGTTGCTCTATTAAGGATCTGTAACTTCAAGACATAATAAAACCATCAATTAGAAAAGTTCCATCTTTATCAGCATTTTCTTCTCAGATACCCGGTATTTTGAAATATAATAAGGGTTCAATAACTCGATTTTTTATCAGTGGGTCTGTCTTTGTCATTTGCGTAATAAATTCGGTACCAAAACGTTAGCATTTTCTTCATAACACTAGACAGGGTCTAGTTGTTTTTCCGTTTTTAAAAGATTTTTCCATTCGACAAAATATTTCTGTTCAAGATTCTTTCATGTCTGGTTCATGTAGATGTGTTTTACAGTCACAATGAATTACCTAATCATCTCGGTCCAGTGAGGGTTTGACTGCCATTTTAAATGTTAAGACTACCACTCTAATTTCTTTTTAGTTCATAACTTTACATGAAATATATGGAGATAACGAACAGTATTCAAACTTCAAATTCCATTAAACAATACAAAATATAGGAGCAAAGCAAACACGAGGCCCCAAAACACCAGAGCTGGGGTCAGAGTGAGCGACCCCTGCTGACAGGTCTCATCCGCCATCTGCTCCTTGTTATGATCGGGAATTAACGAAAAAATCCGTCAACAATTCAGTGTGTATATAAAGGCCTAACAATAAATATAAAAACGTCAGTTAGCATTTGTCTTAATGATAAATTGTATTTGCTGTCAAGGTCATTGTATTAACCATAGAACTTTCGAAATGATGATTTTAAACGGGAAAACTGATATTCTTGTTTCATCAACTTGTCTGTCAATAATTTACCTTGTTTCAAACATTTATCATACAATATGTAGAACAAGACCTTGCGTATCGAATCAAATGAGAGATATAAACACCGTATATAGATGATGAAGGATTATTGCTGCATAAGTAAGGAAAGTTGAAGACTGAAAAGTTAAACTCAATCGTTTGTCATAAAGCATGATTGTTAGATTACCCTTAACTTGTTTTGCAAGTTAAATATCTTGTGTTAGACTCTGTGATATGTTTTATGCATATTCTTAAGTAACAAGTCTTTTTCAGAATGGGTAGATGTGCATTAGCTCTAAAAATACCAGAAGTCTCTGTCGAGACTATAGCTCTACTGGTTTGTACTTATAACAAAGGATGAGAAAAGAAGCCATTGCCATCTGACCAAACCTGTAGAAGGAGTAGCGTTTTAAAGGAATTTCACAGAAAATTCTATTTTTAGTAACAATGGCAACACTGTTCATCGAAATCAAAAACGGATGCATAATTTTATGTATCTTAGTGTAGTCTACTTGTGTGCCAAGTTATATTGAAATCAGACCAAAACTGTAAGAGGAGTAGCGTTTTAAAGGAATTTCACAGAAATTTCTATTTTTAGTAACCATGTTAATTGAAATCAAAAACAGAACATTCCTTTCATCTTGTGTGCCAAGTAATCGAAATCAGACCAAAACTGTAGCAGAAGTAGCGTTTTAAAGTAATTTTTTATGTAACCACGGCAACACTTCGAAATCAAAAAGTGCTGTTTTTTGTATATTAGTGTAGTCTACTTGTGTGCCCAGTAATATTGAAATCAGATCAAAACTGTAGGAGAAGTAGTGTTTTAAAGGAATTTCACAGAAATTTCTATTTTTAGTAACCATGGCAACACCGTTCATCGAAACAAAAAATGGCTATTTTAACAACTTGTGTGCCAAGTTATATTGAAATCAGACCAAAACTGTAAGAATCGTTTTAAAGGAATCCAGATTTTTGCATAATTTTATGCACTATTCTTTAGTGCAGTCTACTTGTGTGCCAAGTAATACTGAAATCAGACCAAAACTGTAGCAGGAGGTTTTAAAGTAATTTCACAGCATTTTTTAAATGGAATTCGAAATCAAAAAACACACTGTATTTTGTAAATTCTATTTTTAGATCAAACCATGGCAACACCATGGCAACACCGCTCATCGAAATCAAAAACCGATGCAACTTTTAATGTATCTTAGTGCAGTCTACTTGTGTGCCAAGTTATATCAAAATCAGACCAAAACTGTAGGAGGAGTAGCGTTTTGAAAAATTGTTTACAGACAGACGGACAGACAGACAGGCGGACGGACGACGGACACCTTACTATCGCATAAGCTTTTCTGGTGTCTCTGACCAGTAGAGCTAAAAAAGAGATATCAATATTATATCCTTCTCATTGTTGTTCTTTTTTGTGTTTTTTGTTGTTTTTTTTCTATTCTTTGTTTTCTTGAATAAGAATACGCTGTAACTATCTAAAGAAAAGCAGTACTTTCATTCTTAGTTTTTTAAACATTAAAAGCCTTTGAATGAGAAAGTCAATCGTAGCGTATGTTTGCTATCTCTTGTAAATGACAATATTCCATAAATTAGCATAGCTACAGTGTCTGATGATAAAAGACTTTTATTTAAGTACTTATCTTAATCATGCAAACTACATTAATTTATCAGACAGATGATGTAATTTTCTTGCTAATCTATGTACAGCTGTATACAAAAGTAATGTCGATTGTATTGTATTATACTTAACGCATTTTATTTGAGGGTTCTCATGAAATTGCCAATGTTTCAAGATTGTTTCAGTATTTCTAGTAATAACCTGTGTAGACATATTGTTTTAAACATATTTTATTTGCAATGCATCATTCGAATAAAATACCCTCGAATGTTTGAGTAATCATTTCGAAAGAACAATCATTACTTATGTTTTGGTCTTAAGGTACACACGAGAATCGAATCAGGGCCTCTAATGAAGAAACCTTGAACCGTTGTTTCCTCTTTTTTAAACAGTATATTAAACATGCATTATTTTATTGATCAACAGATGTGGTGATGTTTCCGTTTTGTTCTCGAGCTCATTTACACCATGTCTGTAAAAATGAAAAAAAATACATTTGCACGAACCCTTTTCTTTATAACACACCCTCAAAGACATTTTTACGGTAATGAAATTATGAAAATCCCAATTTTGTATTTTAAATGTTCGAAACTTGATATGAGATGAAAAGTTTCTTTAACAGGACCATTTTATGCATGCAGTGAATTTGCAGCCCTCCATTGGCAAGTCGTAGCCATTCAATATGTCTGAAAAATTTAAAAATGGGACTTAACAACAAACAATTCCTTCTTAATAAGTTAATATTTGGACATGGAATAATAAGAGATTGAAAGTTCATTGCTTATCTAAAGTCATATGACTTTTAAGGAGAAGAAACATGGATTCCATATATCCGTTGTTTTGTTTGTGTATTTCCTCTTTGGGTAGGGGTGTTCAAGTTTTATAATATTGTCTATTATTTTCATGAAAGAATGCTTCAGTGTATATTTTCATCTACCGTATATAATATAAAAGCTAAGGAATGTCTTTCTTTCAGTGTGTCTGCTATCTTGTACATTTGTACACGTGACAAAGGAGCCATTTTTATCTACGGCATGGCAATACAAATACGATCCAAGTACGGTACGTTATCAATACTTTCCCAGATGTTTATGGTCGTGCAAAACTTCATGGTGAAAATTATTTGCTACTTAATCTTGTACTCTCCCCCTCGAAAACGTCAAAGTAATTATTTATCATTTTTGGCTTTTTAGGGTGTTGCTGCAATGAAGAATAGCTATAGACCAACCCCAAACGACACTTGTCACGTGTACAAATTAACAGACGAACAGAGACAAGACATACATACAATGGCCGGGGAATTTAAGATAGAGGTATCGGCATATAATAGACGGCTTTAATCTTAGCATCTTGTCTTTAACGCTTCAGTATTAGTTGCCAAATATCTTTAAAATATTTTTAACTATTATTTTCATGCTAGTTAATCTATTCTCAGATAATGATGTATCAAGCTGTCTTGACACAACACGGAGAAACGATGACAGCACAGGAATTAAACAAAACAAGTTTTTACATCTGGAGATACTGTTCACATCAGCTAAAATTTATGAAATATAATTTTTATACATGAATCACCTAAATAAAATTCTGATGTATTTTATTTTTAAATGGTACAGGTGAAGATAATAAAGGACGATGAATTTCAATAAAATATAATCAAAAATTATGTAAGACAAAAGACAGGCACTCATAGAATGAAACACCAGAATACGATCAGGCGTCTGTAAGGATGAGGATAGCCAGTAAAATCAAGAGCGTGTTTTTGTATTGATCACATGATCGAAGTATTCCGTGATGAAAACTTAATATCCAAATTATGGCTTACCATTACATGTGAAAACATTGGCTAATGAAATGAAGCCCACTCTACTGAGTGAAAGCTAAAAAGTTAATCATGTAATTTGATATAATATTATAACCATATAAACTGCAAGTTTGTTAATTTTAAAGAATCATGAAAAAGAGGCACATACCAGGGGTGATCAAAAAGTTCGCGAACTACCTCTATATCTACAAAACCACAATTCAGATTACAAAAAAATTTGTACACAAATAGCCATACACAAATTCTATAAATAGCATATGTTGAATAAAGTTTTGCTCCTGTTTGTGGCGTCACAATGTGAAAATGACGTCAGTATGCAGATCACTTGTTACAAAAAATTGTTGCCTCAGTCTTACTCGTTGAACGAATGACAATAAAATTTATGGAATATCTTGGAAATTCTTTGCAGTAGCGTATAATAATTTGTACACTGTTTATTAAGAGAAAAGACTTACTATAATTCAATCAATGATTGGATTGATCGTTTTAGAGATGGTTAAAAATGATATTTATTATGTTGCCCAATTGAAAGCACGTTTGAAAAGAGATGTGTTTTTGATTAAGCAATTTTTTACCAAAGACCTTCAAATTACAGTTTGAAAAAAAGTTGAGTATCTTAACAATAATATGATTATTAAATACCTAAGATATCGTTTACTTTTAAGATTTTAAACATACTATTTTTAGATATGATAACAAGGAGGCAGAATGATTTGGGTTTTGATGGTCGCCATGCTTATTTTTGGAAGGGATATTCCTATCCATCCATTCTGTTTAAGTGATTTGACCATTTCCGACAAATGAACTGGTCTTGTTATAAAAAGATAACTTACATAGAAAGAAATATAAAATTCAGAAAAATCTTTCAGCTTTTGTGACAGAACGATACTGAAGGGGTGGCATATGTGCATATGGCATACCGATGGCATATGTGCTTTGAATTTGGCAAGGACTAATCTAAAATATAATCAACACTGAAATCAAAGCTTGTTTCTTTTATGGAAGTTCTCTCTCTCTCTCTCTCTCACATAGAATATATGAATTTATGACCTTGGCCCTGACCTTTTGACCTCAATATCAATAGGGGACTTTGTTGGACCATGGGGAGTTGTGTAAAATTTTTGCTTAAGCCCAAAGGCTTCTTAAGATATTGCGTGAAAACGAAAGTGTTAAAGACAGACAGAACTACAGACAGATGGACGGGTGGACAGACCGAAATTAATATCCCCAATTTCGGCGGGAAACAACACAGCTGTGAACCTGCACATGAGGGAGAGAAAAGAAACGTCCCTTCATATGCTTTAAACCAAACAGGCTGACTGTATCATACTGAAGGATAAAAAATAAACTTGCTTGTATTTCTATTTCTCTGAAAAATATAATTTTTTTAAAAATATAAACAAAGCAAGAAAACATCAAAAAAACATTGAGATCGTATCCCTGTTTCATAATACAGGTGGTAATCTTTAATTTCTTTTAAGGTGTAACTTAAGTTTTTTATTCTGTATAACTTATTTTAATATTATCGTTTTTTAGAGTACTATAAGGTTTTGAACTCCCTACCTTTGTATATTATAGATAAATTATATAATGATATATTTTATGCCTCCTATGAGAAATATCAGCCTGATGGTGCAGTTCGAATATGTCATTTTAATAATTCAATGACAAAAGTAAAATGTAAAACAAATCAAAGCAAGAAAACAATACAGGTTACATGTACATAGGTGAAAGGTACAAGTGTGATCCCTGAAATTTACATGCAGTGAACATATCAGAGTACATGTAAATATGCATAAAATATAACATAAATGAGTAAATTTGGAGGCTTTTAAAGTGACAAGTTATAAAATAATATAAAACCAAAAACCCCAAAAAAGGGTGGGTGGTGGTTTTTTTTTTCAAGGCACTACCAGGCTAACAAAAATGGCGCAACAAAATCAAGGATTTTGATTGGGTTACTCTGTCAAGAAAAGCAAAGCACGCAGGTCCACTTTTCCACAAACATTTTTTTTCAAGGCACTACCAGGCTAACAAAAATGGCGCAACAAAATCAAGGATTTTGATTGGGTTACTCTGTCAAGAAAAGCAAAGCTTGCGATTTCGCAATGAAAGGTTATATGATAATTGCGCTGCGATAAAGGCGCATATCCTGCAGACTGCGCAGGGATTTGCGGAATTATCCTAAGGTGTAAAATATAATATATTTCTCATAGCGGCATAAATTGAATTATCTGTGATAATATTTTTTATTATAGGATGTTTTGTAGATGTTTTATATTAGGATTAACAAAAGCATTTAGAAAGTATTAATAAAAATTGATGATAAGACTAATTAATGGGTTTTTTCTCCTATCTTTTTATTTCCCCTTTTACTTAAATAGTCTTACAACGCTGGCAGCATGTTAGATCATCAAAATTCTGGCACATATGGACTTGGACAAACCTCCATCAAGAGTTGTATGAACACTGTAATTCGTTCTGAAAAAGAAGTGCATTTGTTTTAATCAAAGACTGTTAATCACATGGACATATGTTTAAACTTCATGCAGATTATGTTTATCACAAGATATATATCTGAAATGTAGACTTAAATTCATTGGGACCATTAAACAAAAATTCAATAAATTAGTCAGTAAACTTTTAAATTTACTCATTCAATTGAGGATTGAACATTTTCAGTTCTATTTATACCATCTCAATGAAAATAAAAACAACTTTTTTTTTTCCTTTTAGGGGTGCATATTTATTCTTAATATCAGGTTTGAAGGGACTGAAGTATTTCAGAGCAATTATTTGGCAGTCTATACTTTACCATGAAATATTTGAAGATGCAATGTAACAAACAATTTGAAAAGTCTATTAAACAATACAAATCAGGAGCAGAACAAACATGGACCTCTAAAACATTAGAAGTAGGATCAGGTGTAATAGAGGAAATAGTATCTTTTGCTGACAGGTCACATCCGCCATGTCCTCGATCCTTGACATGACCGAGAAATAACGGAGAAATGCGTTGGTGTTTTAATAATGGCATAACAATTAGTATGGAAAAGTTAGTCACCATTTGAGTTAATGATAGGTTATTTGCTGACGATTGTATCGACCTTAGAATTTACGAAATGATTACTTTATATGAGGCTGCTGATATTCTTGTTTCATCAACTTAATTAAGAATCATTCATACGTAGAGCAGTCTTTTATGTATCGAATTATTAACTTACTCCGTATGCAGGTAATAAAGGTATATTGATGCATAAGTAAGGAAAGTGGACAATTACGAGGGTTGTCCCGTAAAATCGTGGACAAGTTGTCTAGTTTGAAAAATAATCATCACTGCGTTCTGAAATTTTCACCACTTTTTAGTAGATAAATTATGAATATACATAGCAAATTTCAAATAGATATATGCATAGGTAAACAAATTGTGATATTTTATGTTATGTACTGTATACGGCGCACGGATGATTCAAAGTGTCTAAAACAGCTTCCATCTTTGCTAAACTTAAAGTTGGATAAGCCCCACTTAAAATTTTATTGATTTACATATGTTATATCTATAACCAGTTAAGAAACCAATAAGGCACATCATGCATTTCTGAATATTTATTAGCAAGTTACAGACAGTATTCTCACCATCATTCAACTAAAAGAGAATCTCACATCGAGGTCGACAGTGACAGTGTCCTTTGCTATAACAAATGGCACATATGTTTTGCACTATCTGGGGACTGGATCACGAAGACTTCACTAAGAAAACTTTCATTTCATTTATATACTAAAGATCTGGTGATATTTTTCATATTTTCTTTCTTCTGTATTCATTTAAAGTCTCTTAAGGCGTCATTAAACATCCTAATCTATCTGAAAATTTATAAAAAGTCGCCATTTTTCGTGTATTGTGTTTATTACTTTCCCATTTCAAATGAAACTGCCAAAAATTAACCAAATGCCTTGAAATTTTTAAAAAGACGACAGAATTGATTAAGGAATGGAATTGATAATTTTCAAAATGTATTGAAAACTTTTGAACGAATTAATTCACGTCTTCTCTAATATAATGCTATTTTTACCGTGACCGTACCTTGTGCACAAAGAGAATAAAATCTTTATTTTTAAATATATTATCAAAAACATTATGATTCACTTAAATATGATGAATAAACATTTACTGAAAATTTCAGCGTGCGCCCATTACTTTTAGAAAAACGCTTTGTCCACGATTTTATGGGACAACCCTCGTAAAAAGTTAATTTGTTGTTAGATAACCATTAACGTCTTTTTCTAGTAAAATATCCAAATATGAAAAAGATGTATCAGCTTTTGTGATATCCCCTTTTTTAAAACCCATTGGGATATAAGTCAAATTTTATTTACAGTTATACTTTGTCTGCTGATATCATTTCAATAATTTCAAGAACATAAGAGGTTATGTTCCCCAATGAAAACTGTTGCCATGGACTGGATCTTAAAAAGTATAATACTCTCCTTCAATTTATTCTAAATAAAAACAAATTTATGATTTGCTTCAAATGGATTGCTACAGAAACATATTTTTCTACGAAATGTGTATGAAAAAAGCTGTCTGCTGAACAATTTAACTATATGTTTGATTGAAAGATCAATGGATTTGATCTATGAATGGAAAGATCGTAAGATCTTTCTGTAGCGTATGACATTAAAACCGGATCAACGATCCAATTTGATAACATTTCAGTTCAAATGAAATTATTGTCTGCTTTTATTTTTTCCAACACTTACTGAAACGCCTCTTGTTTTTCTGGAAGTGCATAAATGGTAGATAAAGCAAAAGTCCTCCCAGAATGAACAGGAACGCATAGAGGAACTCCAGTCTAGGGTCTTGTATGATCGGAGCCACGACCAAGTACAGTGAACACAGCAAGAAAATGACCGGAAACAGGATAAAGATCTGAAAACAGAGATACCATGAATTATTAAAAAATCTAAAATCATAACTTGCTCAGTGTATCGCAGTCGTACAAATTTCTTAATACTGTTTTTTAGACAATGTTTAACCTTTTTAAATAATGCGTCGAATAATGGGGAAATATTTTATATTTCATCTCTATGTATTGACCTTTATCTTGCGCAGAATTTAAAGAACTTGTAATGAAAGTATAGAGTAAGCCATACACAGAGAATATATTTATTAAGGAAAATGTCATTTAAAAATGCTTCTTCACTTTTTGAATATCTCTGTGTTGTACTTTTTAAATATATATTTATTAATAATTTGAAATGAATATCAGACATGTTATAAATTCTCTGAAGAATGAAATTATGCTTAAATATGAAAAATAAGAGACAATTGGACTACGACACCTCAGAATACATTTGGAAAATTTGATAAAAAAAATCCATTGGTTCTTGAAAATAAGAAAGTTTATGACAAAAAGAAAAAGGTCAATCTTTATAAAAGAAGCTCACTTTTTGTTTGTTTAAGGTGAGTTAACAAATCAATCACAATAAGAAAGTAAAGCGTATAGAATGTTTTTCTCTCAGTCTAAGTGTAAAAAAATTGAGTTTTTTGTAAAATACATGTAATATTATGTCTATATGATTTGCCTTTATTGGTCTTTTAACACTCTTCCATTTGAATCTCAATATAAGAAGAGACACAATGGCTAACGCATAAAACAACCAGGCGGCAAAGCTGAAGAAGTCGATCAAACTCCCGATATCCCCAGGAATTAACATGAGCAAGCCAATCACAGTCTGAAAAGAAAGATAGAGACTTTCAAACGTTTATTTACTGACACGTTTGTTAGAATGTGCTAGATACATATATGAAAACAGGCTTATGTTAAGTTTGTCAGTTTCAAAAATCAAATAATGCCCTTCAAAACTATATTAATGAAGGAGTTGGTACGCAGTGATATTTCAATAAGCAGATATTGATTTCAAAGATAAGGTCTTCAAAGTCTTCATTTGAATAACAAAAATTATTTAAAAATGTAAGAATATTGCAATGAGATGATAAAATAATGTATGCCTATGGCATCTTCAATTTCTCATCGATATGCTTTCAGTTATACAAATAGCAGACCATGGAAGTCTTATGAAACAGTAACAGTCCTTGCATTTGAAAGACTGTATACACAAGCTAATGTTATCACTCTGAGAAGAAAACAGGAAGAAAAATTGGCTAAAATAATTATTAAATCATCGTTGACAATGGTTTTCGGTCCACTCGTTTCCAGCACACTCTTGGCAGATTAAACCACTAACACTGTATCTGTATGAGGCGCGTTCTCTGTATTTCTGAGTTATCTTTTGATATCAAAAAGAATCCTTGATAGCAAAAATTTGAATTTTTTTATATCAAAAATTCTTAATTTGAATTTTCGATATCAGAAAATCATATTCTTATAGCCAAAAATCATTGAATTTTTGATATCAGAAATTTTTTTTTGATGTCAAGAAATGCGTTCCAAATTTTGATATCAAAAATATAAGTAAAATGAATGCTCTCTTATTTCCATTTCAATAGCGTCATTCTGAATACTGATTCTACTTCTGTTTAGTGATTAGTGTTATCACTTTATAGTTGTTTCAGTCTATTTCTTGTCTTTGTGTGTGATTAGTGAAATATAAATAAACATACAAAAATTAATTATGCAACTTTATAGTTGTTTCAAAGAAAATGCTATATTTAACTAATTAATATATACTTTTGTGTGTGTTTACATCACAAAACATTGTAAAATCATCAAAAATATATAAATATATTGGTTTTCCATGTTTGAATACATATATAATAAACATACAAAAATTAATCAATACATTTGCAATGCGGAATCAAAAGTTTAAAAATGCATCTGGAAGATTAAGTCGGCTACAGTTTTAGTGATGTAATCTGCTAAAGGTTTGTGGTTTTGCGGAGGTGTGATTAAATAAAACTTTAATTAGTTTTTTATAAATAACACGTTTATAACTTCAATGGGAATTAAGTGGGTCGGTCAGATCAAATGAGGCCTTCTGTTATTAAATATATATAATGAGAAAATTTAATATTAAAGAATATATGCTATAAATAATATATTTACATCATAAAACGTCATTTGTAAAATCATCAAAAATATATAAATATATTGGTTTTCCATGTTTGAATACATATTTATACATTACATTCTCAAAAACATTTAATATCAGTAACTAAAGGCATATTCGACAGTTTACATTTGAGAAACCTTTAATTTTTCCATTTAACATCGAATTTAATAAAAAAAATGAACACAGTGACTGGAATCAAAAGTTTAAAAATGCATCTGGAAGATTAAGTCGGCTACAGTTTTAGTGATGTAATCTGCTAAGGGTTTGTGGTTTTGCGGAGGTGTGATTAAATAAAACTTTAATTAGTTTTAAGGCGATAACGTACAAAATGTAGGTATATGTTTGTTATTGATCTCAATACATTATTTATGTCGAGCAATATTTTACTTATGCAACCTATCACATTTCCTTCCTTTGTCTCAAAATCACAATACCAACGGATAAGTTCAATACTCTTTAAATCTTTGTTTGCCATAACATTCAACTGGATCTTCATCATAAATTTCAAATTTAATTATTGCATAATTTTATTGATTATAATACAATGAAGCGCATTGAAGTGGTAAAATTTTCCGTTTGGATGGAACGTTTTGAGCTATATTTAGACACGCCCATTTCTTTAGAAAGGAAAAATCGGTCAAACGATTCAATAGAATACCTGTAGAACAGGTATATCATAAATATAATAGCCAATGAAATTGACGGTCTACATAAACACCGAGTAAGCACGTGTTCGACTGATACATGAGCTATGCTAAATCCAGTAAACATGATAAAATTATAATTACTAGTATGTACAAATTCGTTGCAATGCGTGTTTTACATGAACTCTATACATAGCTTTTTCTAATTTAAAAAATTTCAGTTAACTCATGTTGCTTGTCGAATATTTTCCTTTCTCGTTTCTAAAGAAATGTCATTATGTTATTATTGACGTTCAAAACATGACTCAGAACGTTTCGTCCAAATGGAAAATTTTACCACTTCAATGCGCTTCATTGTAACACGACTAATGCGTCATCCGATTAATCTGCAGGATAAATCAACATAGTTGAACATATTAACATACTCGTATTAAATGATATTTTAAAATAATCATTCTAAATGTTTTGGAGGTCCATGTTTGCTCTGCTCCTATTTTGTATTGTTTTATGGATTTTCTTCTTTTTATCTTGAATACTGTTCCTATCTCAATATTTATATAATAATGCATATGACTGAAAAATTCATAGCCGTGCCTTATTCAAGATAAAGAGAAATGATATATTCAATGGCTAGTAAATTTACTTGACCAGTTTGTTCAATACAAGAATTAAAGCGCGTTTATATTCTACCGCCATACGGACGTTATTGGCAGGGAAAAACATACACTATCTACAAAGGCCTTGGACAAATGCATTTGACGATTAAAAAAATCCCTCGTTAATAACTTTGCTTAATTTTTTTTTAACTTTGTGTCTTAGACTTTATATACTTTATTTCTAAGCTAAGACATGACGTCCTTTTATTTCTTTACGTCATATAAGTATATTTCTAGGAATGACATTTACTTTATTATTTTTTTTTTTATTATTTTTGCGTATGCATATTAATTAATCTCAAATTTGTTTGACCCTTTGTCTCTATATTTTGATTGGTTACACATCGTGAAGACCAATTATACAACTTACAATGGACTACATGATGGCAAACATGATTTCGCCTACTGTAAAGTTCAATGCATTTTGATTTGCCAGACATATCTAATAATTTTGTATATGTATCTGACATCTACCTTTCCACATTGAGCACAGTTGCAATACATTTTGTTAAACAATACCCCAAAATAAGGAGCTTACTTCACTCTTTTTAAGACTTTCTGTAACATATATATATATTTTAAATGAATCAACAACTTGTTTCAAACAGGTTGTATACCTGTGAGATACATCGGAGAGAATACACGTCTTGTATACGATCTGATGCACTACACAGAATTGCATGATATTCCTGGAACATTAGTCATGATTGATTTTGAGAAAGCCTTTGACTCTGTGTCATGGACTTTTATTCAAGAAACATTGGAATTTTATTTTACTTTGGACCAAGTTTTTGTAACTGGATAAACATTTTTTCAAAATAATATAGTTTCTTGTGTGTCTCGGGCAGAAATTTTATCTACATGTAATTTTTTCAAGTTAGGACGGGGCTGTCGACAGGGTGACCTAATTTCTCCTTATATATTTCTCCTATGTGCTGAGATACTGTCTATTAAAATAAGAAATAATGAGAATATCAAAGGAATTAAGATTAATGACACAGAGTACTTAATGTCACAATATGCAGATGACACAAACATAATTCTTGACGGCTCTGAAAAATCACTAGAGGCTACAATGCTAGAATTAGAAGAAATTTATAAAATGTCAGGTCTCAAAATCAATCAATCAAAAATCCAAATTGTTTGGATTGGAAGTTAGAAGAATTCTGAGGATGGACAACGAACTTTAAACTTTTAGGCATATATCATGATGTTGACTTAGCAAAAATCACAAAACTGAACTATGACAAAAAACTGGTTAAAATTAAGACCATCATAGAGCAATGGAAAAAGAGAAACTTAACTCCTATTAGAAGAATCACATTGATTAATCACTACTTATATCACAGCTTAATCATTTATTTATTACTTTACCAAACCCACCTATAAGTGTTATAAAAGATCTAATTGATTAAATCACTACGTATGTCACAGCTTAATTATTTATTTATTACTTTACCAAACCCACCTCTGAGTGTTGTAAAAGATCTAAACAAATTGATCTTTAACTTTTTATGAAAATCAAATATAGACAAAAAAAAAAAAAAAAAAAGAAAAGTTGTTATTCAGAAGTAAGCACAGGGAGGATTAAAAATGGTTAATATTGTTTCTTACATAACAGCTTTAAAATCTGCATGGATAAGAAAAATAATTTAAAACAATAACCAAAAGTAGAAAAAAATTATTAGAAAATAGTGTGGAGATTGATAAACTTGTAAATACAGGATCAGAATATGTGTCACATTTACAAGAGAATGTGCAAAGTAATTTTTGGAGAGATGTTTTGAAAGCTTTCCAAGAAATTCAGGAGAAAATAGAGATAAGAAATTGTCAAGAATATGCCTGTCAACCTTTATGGTAAACCAACAATTTCAAAATTGAAAAACAAGCAATACTCTACAAGTCCTGGTATGCAAAGATAATAAAATTTGTATATGATCTTTTAGATGAGAATAGTAACTTCTTATCACTGGACAAATTCAACACAATTACGATCTGAAAATTAATCATTTAACTTATACAGGCATACGACAAGCAATACTTGCAGATTTAAAGAAGTATAACTTTTGTAGAAATGGATTTATTCATAAACCAGATATTCCATGTAATATTAAAGTCTTTGTATTGACCAAAAAAGGATCAAAGCCTATGTATGATATGATAAATAAATCAGTAATAAAACTTGTGGGTATGGGAAAATGGGCAAAATTTTTCACCTTGACAGATACAAACTGGAAAGAAATTTATTGTCTGCCTTTTTTAACAACCCAAAATAGTAAATTTCAATGGCTTCAATACAGAATTAATCACTATATATTGACAACCAATAGCCTTATGTTTAAAATAGGTAAAACATACTCTAACCTGTGTACATTTTGTGAAACAGAGGAAGAAACAATATTTCATTTAATTTGGCAATGTCCAGTTGTAAAACAATTTCTAGACAGTGTCATCAAAAAGACATTGTATTAAATCTAGATGGTAAAACTTTTATATTTGGAGATATAGGTACTACTAGCTGCAATAATGTAGCCCTCTCCGATTTCTTTTATCTGATGTTTTCTGGAGAGGGCTACAATTCCACAGCATCTCTGTAATGGTGCAAAAATATTTTTTAAATACGGGAGACGGCAGGCAGAAAAAATAGTTTTTACATTCAACTTACATCTAATAAGACGAGATTTTTATTCACTGTCGACAACATAACCCGTTAAACGCGAAAAACATGTAAAATATATCTTCGCCAAGTTCGTGTTTATCTTCAACAGCCATGACAGTTCAGGCGTGACGTACCGAGACTTGCGCTTGAAATTTAGAATAACTAAATAAAGCAGGTTTCGGTGTTTATAAGTAATTGTGATGAATAGTATCACTAAACATCGATAAATAAAATCATTCCATGTGTTATTTTCTCGTAAACAGCGATATTTAGGTAATTCAAAAGAAATCCGCTCCCTATAGATCCTTAATCTCATTGGCTGTCCCAGAATAAAATCTGTCAAGGTCAGTAAACATGGCGGATAAATTTAAGTTGTGATGCTGACATACACGAAAAATAATTGATATATGGATTGTTCTGTATATTTTTGTATGATTTATGTCTTGGATAACTACATTTTTGGAGTCAAGGTAAGAAATGATAATAAAATAGCCATTTACTAACAATTTGAGCCGAAATCCGTGCGGGAGCGAATCGCTTCCGCAGCTGCACCATTACGGAGATCCTAAGGAGTTGTAGCCCTCTCGATCCCCCCCCCCCCCCAAAAAAAGAGGGAGAGGGCTACATTATTGCAGCTAAGGTAATACGATATCATCAAAATCTTTAAATATTTTGCTTATGTCAATGAAGCAATATATTTACAGAGTTCGTTGTCAACACCTCAGCCTCTCTATCCATGGTTTTCTGAATGAATTCAAAATTATTTATAAATTAATTGAAATATACAGCTAGAGAAGGTGATAAAATAGATGAGTTTAATGCCTCCTGGCAAAAATGGCACTCCATACTCTCAGACTAACATCAATAAACCCGGTCTTAAAACTAGTTTTGTTACCTACTCTATTTATCACCCACTTTCTTTTATAACATCATCTCTTTCTTTCTCTCTCTCTCTCTCTCTCTCTCTCTCTCTCTCACACACACACACAATGAATGCTGCAATGAAATATTGTGTTCATCTCATATGTTTGTATTATAGCTTTGTGGAATTCAAATTAAAAAACCCCCCCCCCAAAAACAACAACAACAACAACAAAAACAACTTGTTTCATAAATTGATATTACGGCCATACTGACTTCAAGCTCTGTAAGTATTCTTTAAACAATTTTCCTTAAAAGCATTTAAACTTGTTGCATCTACGAAAGTGCCTTTATTTTTAGAATTCCTGCAGTCTTCCAATAAGCGTTGAGCGTCCTTATCGTAGCCGCATATAAATTTGGTATGCATTGCCTATGGAAAATTATTTTTCTACAAACTATGATTTTGTCTTTCTAGGTATTTTACGCTTTTACCTATCTGGTTGCTTATCCATTCAATCGTATACTAGTAGTGCTTTACATACAAAATGAATCGTAGAATTCATGACTACATTCGTAATATAAGGTTTCAGTAATACAACAAAATTGTTCCGGTTTTGAGTATACTTAAATTGCACTGATTAACGTGATAAAATTAGTCTTTTTTGCGCCCGAAACGATAGATCCGAGGCGTATATTGTTTTTGTCCTTTCTGTCTGTCTGCCTATCTATTTATCAGTTTGTCTGCAAACTTTAAAAATGCTTTGTAAACATGATTTTTAGCTTTTATCATAGAGAATGTATACATTGTGACGTCACGTTTTATTTACACCCGGCTCAAGTCGGGTCGATACTTTGTAACCAATCAAAGCTCATGTTACAAGCTAGATAGGAAATAAATTGTTTTTGTCCTGTCTGTCTGTTTGTCTGCAAACTTTAACCTTCGCCACAACTTTTGAACCATGAAAGACAGACTTCGTATTTAGTATGCATACTCCACTAATTAAGTTCTTTCAATTTACACCAAGTCAATGAGCTTGTGACCTTGACGGGGACCTTTATGCTAAAAATAGCTTTATGTCTGCAAACTTTAACTATCGCCATAACGTTTGAACCATGAAAGATAGAGTCTTCATATTTGGTATGCGTACTCCACTTATTAAGCTCTTTTAGATGACATCACGGTCAATGATCTTGTGACCTTGATTGTGGCCTATATGCTAAAAATAATTTTTCGTCTGCAAACTTTAACTTTCAACATTACTTCTAAAGCATGAGAGGTAGAGACTTCATATTTCGAATGCATACTCCACTAATCAGGCTCTTTCAAATTACATCAAGGTCAATTACCTTGTGACCTTGACTGTGACCTATATGCTGAAAATAGCTTTTTCGTACTTTCGCCCTAACTTTTAAACCATAGGAGATAGAGACTACATATTTGGATTGCATACTCCAAGTTAATCAAGTTCTTTCAAATGACACCAAGGTCAATTACCTTGTGACCTTGACTGTGACCAATATTCTAAAAATAGCCTTTTTTAAAAAAACTTTGTTACCGCCAGGCGCACAGTGTTTCACAAACACTTCTTGTTTCCATTCATGAAGAGTGTACATTTTACTTTCAAAGTAAGTGTCCTGTTCTTCGAAGTATGTATTATTTTGATGGTATTCAATTAACTCTGTTTTCTTGTAGATCGTTATATGTAACATTACCGTGAATATAACGCATGGCATTGGAGTAAGACGTCGCACACTAACATATGATAGCACTTCTGGGAACTGTTTCTCCCTTCCTGCAGCGTATAATGTTCTATAATGTCAAACACACATCGATCACATGTAAACATGTGTATTTTCATTAGTTTTTAAGAAATGTTAAAGTCAGTTAATACAAAATTAGATGCTTAGGTTAATGTACAAATATTTTTGGACTTCTTTTGATTGTAAATGATGTAAACATAAATTTACATGTATATGTCACAAGTATTTTGAATCTTACAAATAGCCTTTCATGGAGAGTTTGTTCTTTACATTTGTTTGAGTATAGGTCTTAAGTTGCGATCTTCCACCGGAAAGTTGCCCTTGTCAATAAAGACAATTGCCTCTGTGTACTAACTTTATTACCTTATTTTGAATGTATTACCTGACGCCAGCAAAAAGAGTACCATTGGCAGCTCCAAATGTTGAGCACATGACAAAGATCGGCATTATGATGGCGACCTGCTTTCCAAGAACGATTTTACCCCAATCCTGTCAATAATTATGCACATCTATGAGGTTCATTAAAATCATACTCTTTCATGATGCATGATCTTATGAATAATTTATTGAAAGATTGAGAAGAGCACTGTATGCAGTAAATCATCTTTTATTCGCTATATAATAACTATTTTTACGTAATTACTATGTGTATCGTCAAGTGCAAATTAAATTTTCTTATACAGTGTACTTACGGAACGACTTCAATAGCTAGCCATGTTTTGCACCGAAAATGAACCAGGGTAATACAATTTTAACTTGGACAGCTTTCAAATTCATTATTTATAATTTAAGTTTCAACCAATTGCAATGAGTGTAGAAGATAAGATATTTTTCCTTCAAATATGCCGTTTAAAAACTTATATTAAAAGAATTGTCAAGCGTATTCATTCATTTAAAATATTGTGACTTGTCAAGCGTATTCATTCATTTAAAATATTGTGACGTAGGCAACGCAGTTTATAAAATGCAAATCAATTTTCCTTTCCAGTACCAAATGGAGTGTTTAAACCAAAATTTAATTCTTACAATTCATAAATTATAAATAACAACTTTACAACAACCGAAATTCCGCAAATTTTTACTGGAGTGCAGTAGTTAGACAAAGTAATTGCAAAATATATTGGGATTTAATCTCCTCTGTTATGATATAAAGGTAAAATACACATTTCACAGGTTCTAAAATATAAGTAATATGAAATTTTGGTAAATCGTATGCTGTTTATTCTAACCTTGCATAGATGTTAAGAAGGAGGTTGATTAAGATTTCATTTTGTTACAAAGCACCTGTAATTCAAATTTAATTCCTTTTTTTTAATTGTTATTTTACGAGACTCACCACAGCAACTGCGTGGGAATTGAGAAGCCCATCTTTTCCTAGAACAGCTAGATATGAAATGTTGGTTAAAACGTAGATAATAGTCACCAAAAGTACTCCCATGGTATTAGCACGGGGTAAATTTCTGCAAGAAAAAAATATCATGTTTGGGAAAGCCTAGAAAGCCAAATCAAGATGCGTGTCTCCCAATGAATATGGAATTCAAAATCAAGGAACATGCTTCCAATTATTTTTCCGATAGAGAGAATACTAACACTAGTATTTGCTACAGCTGAACTTCGAAATCTCAAACACAAAAAAAACCTATAGTTGAATTTCGGAATTTCAAACACAGATATCTCGAATATCATGGATAATTTGAATAAAAAATAACGAAAGTCATCGATCTCATAAAAACTAGATATTATACATTTAATCCATCCGACAAAATGTCTCTTCTTTTTCAAATAAGAGTAAAAACCAAGCATCGTTCATGGGTAAAACACACTGTCTTAGAGCTTTGAAGGCTATTTGCTTGACGTACGACTACCGGCTTGAAATCTCTTATATGTTATGCAATGAATAGCTTATATTCTGTGCCATTGCTTGCTGATTCGATATGAAGCAGTAATGAGTTGTTATCGGCAATAGTCTTATTGATAAATTATAGTGGTAATAAACACCCGAAATTTCGAGGAAATGTATACGTAGCGATGAAAATTTTCGCAATGTAGCAGAAATATTGACCTCATGGTAAATTCCCCTATCCTCTTCTAATACATTTAATACATCAACTACATATTAGCTGCCTTTCTTTACCACCCCCTTAAACAGTTTTAGAAATAAAATTTTGATTAAAAATTCAAACAATAAATCTTAAGATTATAGTTATCTCAATGTTGAAAATAAGACTTTATAGCACAAATATTTTAATTATTTTGACTGTTTTCACTTACGTGAGAGGATTTTTTAACTCTTCTGTAATGAAATTCAAATTATTCCTACAATTAAAAACAAAATGCATACGAGTATAATATTCAAAATGTTTGAAAACAATACAAGGGGAGTTAGTTGGACAGAATTCTTATTGCTTTTCTATTCTTTATATTATTATTATGTCGCTCGATATTATTATTACTGTAAAATCACATATTTTCGTTGGGTAAAATTTTCGTGGTTTAAGGAAAATCTCTTGGTTCGTGGGGATTTGATTTCGTGGATCAAGGATTAAGTATGTAACATTTTACATTTCGTGGTGGACATGAATTCGTGGGTCTTGTCATACCTCGAAAACAACGAAAATTAAACCCCCACGAAAATTTGTGATTTCACAGTATGTCGTTCGACATATTGCGATTGTACGCATGGTTTTTTTGTCCAGGCTGTTTCTCGGAGATGGCTGGGGCAATATTTCTGAAACTTTCCTCAAAGGACGACCACTGGTTGCAGTTGTGTTGTGTGGTCATTCAGTTTCAAAATGGCTACCGTTGCCATGGAAACCTGCAAAAAGCGACGAATTTTGTCCGCGATTGTTCTCTCTGGTCCCTTAAACATTCGTCATGAAACCTTTTTTTATTTTAATGATTAGTATCTGTAGTTGTGCGATTCGCATTTAAAATTTTCAAATAATCGATTATTGCCATGGAAACCAAGGGAAAGTGAAAATTCTGTACTTTGATTTTTAAATCAAAGTACTGAAAGTACTCAAAGGACTGATACGAATTGATGGTTGTCCAAGATCAGCTAATGTGTATTGTTTTATTGATACAAAAAATGAAAGTCTTATCCACTTCGGGGCGACATACGCAGTCGCTATTGCTTGTAATAGCAGACTTTCTAGGTTATAGTTATTATTATTACTACACGTATTTCATTTCATTTTTTTTTTGGTTATAGCGCAACATATTTCAATGCACTTTTGGAAATCAAACAAACCAGAAACGTCTTTATTTCCCAATTTTGATATATTGTGTAGAAGGATTTTCAGGACAGCATATCTACATTTAATATATATCAGATGCGGAAATCATACCATTAGCACTTCTCACTTAGATTATTTTGAAATAACGAATTCATGCACAATATCACATTAAATTTTCAAGCTGGCACGTAATCCCGAATAATTATTGCGAAAAACAGTGTCAACTTGCGTTACATATATTGTGTTGATGAACCTTGAGATGAAAATTAGTCTACCACTTGGGTATGATTTGCATTGATGGATAAGCATTTATTTACCATGCATCGTAAGCCCACAAGGCATCGTAGAAAGCTAGAACTATTCCAGACGCAGAATTCGTTGAGCCTTCAAATCCTTTCTGAAACGTTTTCACCTCCCCTAAAGTGTAAATATGAGAAACATGAGAAAATGTATATGAAACGACGTACAATTATTTATGCATTAATTGGAGCATTAATCAATTGAAGCAAGATAATCAGCAGTCTCGTCTAAAATCATCATTTCGTTAGTTGTACGGTTGAAACAATGGCCTAATCAGCTAATATAATTAATCATTAAGTAAAATGCTGACTGACTTTTTTCATACTGCTTGTAAGGTCATTATTTACACGCTGAATTGTCAACGGATTTTTCCTTTTTCTCGAACATGACAAGGTGCACGCGGCGGCTGTGATGCTCACTACTCTAACTCCTGGTACCTGATCCCACCTCTGATGTTTAAGAGGTCCACGTTTGCTTTGCTCCTATTTGTAATATGATGTTTTTAATGTTTAACCCCTTCCCTGCAGTCACGCATGTTAACGCATATACCATTTCCTATTTCTAACGCAAAATCACGCGTTTACCTTTTCCCGCAATCACGCATTTTTCACGCACTTTAAAAAGTACTAATCTTTAATTTAATGCCAATTTCCTTCTATTTTATATTTGCTAAAGTCTCATAAAACTAGAGGTACTGTGAGCAATGACCTCACTAAATGATACCCCCGCCTCCCATATGGTTATAATGGCAAAGTCCATGTTTTGCTGTGGCCGGGAAACCCAAAATTTGAGTCGGATCAAAAAGTAAAATAGGACGTGCACAATGGCAATATGTAATAAAGATTCTGTGAAAGTTTCATTAAATTTCACTCCGTGGTTTAAGAGGAGTTGCGGATAAGAGATGGGTACCCCAAAGCGTAACAGACAGATAGACGGACGGACGGTCATACCGAATACAGTATACCCTCCCACTTTTCAAGCGGGGGTATAATAACATTAGTTACACAGTCAGTTAGTGACCTAATACGGATTCATACCATAGGCGCTTGGTTACAGGATGGTGTTTTGTGTATTATGTGATTTTCTATGTGTGCCTGAATACCCTCATTAAAATAAAAATAAAAATTCGCCGAAATTAGCACGTTTTAAAAAATGTCATATTTTACTGTATATAAAAAGAGTAAAGGAGCGTCACTCGCCATCTTGAAAATCAGGGGGTGCCTCGGTTCACACTTGATTTTAATCAATATCTACATTTTTCCTACCACAAAACACCATCCTGTAACCAAGCGCCTATGATTCATACAGGGTGTGAAATGGAAATCCGTATTAACAGATTTCCATTTCACTGTAAGTTGGTCGTTAAACTGACTGTGTTACGAATTTATCCCGCTGAAGACCTTTTTCAATATAAAAAAAATATTTGTGCATATTATGAAAATATTAAGTTTTAAACCAATAACAATCAACATAAAATATCGTTACGGTAACAAGAAATTTAACTAAACTACCTACGTAAACCGTTTCTTCACTCGGAGTTCCTCGGATGACTCGTACCTCGCACATAACCTCGGACGTCAACGGTGAGTTACCATCTTGCTGATTCAGTCATGTGATCTTATTTGAATTTCTTTCAAATATCATACATTTGAAATCGGCGTTATTTTATGACACACTCAACATTTTTTTCTTGCTTTCAAAGCCTATCTACATGAGTTTGTAATCAAAACCTGTTTGATAAATAATTCACAAATTAAGAAACATTTTCAAAGAACGTTATGCAGAGCGAAATATGAAATGAGTGATAAGGCAGTTTCCGGCAGACCTAATGTAATACCAATTCCGAGGTTTTAAAGTACAGTGTATGCCGTTTCTTAGCCGCCATTTTTATTTACAATAACAACAAAATAATTTTAAAAAATTAAGATAAAATTTAGACAAGTCATGTTATAGCTTTTATAAAATCGACAAATTTGTAAAAGGTAGGATAAGAAAAGTTATTTTCTTATTAAAATATCACGTCATACTATTATTTACTCTTAACTTTTAAGAAACTTGTACAGCGCTATAAAGTACTTGCGGGGAAAAAGGTAACGTGATATTTCTATGACGTGAACATAAAGTGTAACAGTTCAGTAAGTTGGGTGTTTGAGCTAAATTACTGCCCGTTATCTCCACATATTTTACTGTAAAGAGACTTTTAATAAGCTTTAAGAATACATGTTACCTTTCCCTAGCCAGACAAGACCGCCAGTAACAATGATGATGAGAGCTATAAGCTTAGCTACGGTGAAAAAGACCTGTACCCTGGCCGCAAACTTCGTGTCCCAGCAGTTGATTATCGCAAGAGTTACTGTTGAAGAAAAAAATACGCCAGACCTAATGTAATAGTTGTTAAAGTACAGTGTATCTTTGCTTTTCCAAAATAATTTTAAAAAATTAAGATAAAATTAGACAAGTTGTTATATCTTATAAAAGCGTTTAAAAGGTAGGTTAGATGTTATTTCTTATATAAAATACTATTTAATTACGTATAAGGCATTCCTTTGGATATCAATGCGTCAATGTTTAAATCGATCAAACTTAATGAGCTGATTTAAGAAACTTAATCAATTAATACGTATTAACAGATATCAATGCGTCAATGTTTAAATCGATCAAACTTAATGAGCTGATTTAAGAAACTTAATCAATTAATAATTAACAGTTACGGGTGTGTTTTCAATCTATTTTTCGAGAAAGTTATGCGATGAAAACTAAATATAGATACACATTTTCTAAAATGTGCAATTTCTTACTCATTGCAAGAGCAGCAATCACTTTCTTTGGTACAGGTTGTTCTCCACACAAGTCAAATAAAGCAATGAAATATTCTGCAAAGGTAAGACAGATAATGGCCATGGACGATGGATTCAGCACTATAATCTTGGTCCAGGCAAATAGGTAAGCCATCATCCTCCCCATTGCAACCATTATATAACTGTACTCTCCCCCTGACTTTGGAATTAGTAGTCCGAGTTCCGCATAGGAGAGTGAACCTACAAATACATGTATGATCCAAAAGAATTTTAACCTCTGTGTTTACATAACACTAATGTCTATTTGCAACAAGCCAACTCTTAAAACATTAAGATGTAAATAGATGGATGAGGGTACCTGTGAGAGATAAGAGACCTGCTGCTGCCCACACCACAAGACTTAACCCCACAGATCCGGACTCCTGGAGCACCCCCTTAGGGGAAATGAAAATACCCGAACCTAAAAGACATTGTCATTATAGTCAGAGGTTCTTATAGTGTTCATATAACAGTCCTGTAATGTTAGAGGTTTTTACCTGATACCATCCCTTGATGTGGGGAATATTTACATTTAACTCTATGTTTCTAACCTATCATATTTCCATAATTTCTTACTAAAACAATGATATAGGATTTTGCTATCTATAACAATTCCAATTAAAAAAAAATCTTACCTATTACAGTCCCATGAAGATGGAGGGTCTTACCTATAATAGTCCCTACGATTATAGATGTTCCACTGATCAATCCCAGGTTTCGTTTAAGCCTAACCCCACCCTTAATTTCCACGTTTACTGGTGGGGCCTTTCCACTGTTCATCCCCCTTTGTGATAGCTCCATATTTATCCTTCTACCGCATAGACAGGTATTACAACAGACCCCCGGTATGCAGTGACATGTTTTCCATACAAAATGTGGAGAGCTTTCAAATATTACCACCAGCTGCAGCAGAATAAAGTTATTGCAGAGTCCAGATTAATTTTGTTAATTTTGTACTTGTTTATCATCTTAAGATCACAAACGTTTATGTAGAATGCCTCATTTAGTTACGTAATCATTCTACAGTGTATTAAGTGATAGTTGAAAGGACTCCAAGTAAGCTTGAAAAATATATTTGTAGTAACAATTTATATATAAAAGAGCAATGTATGTATAGACGGAAAAAGAGGAAGAAAAAACCCAGGATGAATGTTTTATTCTATGTTTTATACATAAGACTTTATTGGCGAATAGATGTGTGTTCTTCTGAATATGCTCTTTTACAAACTTTCAAGATTTTCAATCTTAGATTTACAGGAAAGATTTCCAACATGCACCTTTATGAAACGATAAATATTTGTATATTTTTAAAGGAAATCAAATGTTTTAACATCCGTCCATTTATCATAAGCCTCTCTTAGTTTGTTCTAGAAAGTTTAAGCGTTTTACACAGATGAGTGTCCGAAACAGAAATGTCAATAAACATTCATATTTGATGTCATTTGACTGAGAACTTTCAATTCAAAGACTCAATAAATTACGTGTGACACGAAAAAATTGAGAAAAAAAAATTAAACAAAAGATCACATTTACTTCTCCATGTTCTCATATAGTTAAGTATTTCTATATCAATTGCAATTGCATAAAAAATATAATAATTTGTATTCTTAATGATAAGAGCTAATGATCATTTTGGCATTTCAATGCCATACATAACATGTGCATTTGGTACAAAATACTTATTTGATTAATACAAAAAAAAAAAACTCGGTCATTGCTATAAAAGGGATCAGTATACATAATTAGCTGACACATAAAATTTCCTTGCTTCCTGTATCTAAGACCGTAGAAATTAATAATGCACGTTAAAGCAAATGCTTGTTAAATACAACGACAAGAAATGATTAGATAAAAAAAAAATAATAATTAAGGACGATATAACACATATTGGGGCTGTTTTACGCTTTATAAACCGAGCGGTTTATAAAAAAGCGTAAACTGCCCCAAGTTATTTTTTAAAAATGTTATCAAAAAAGCGTAAACTGCCCCAAGTTATGTTATATCGTATAACATAGATTAAAAAAAAGCTTCATTCCTTATAATTTAATTTCTGTGGAGACAATAAGACAATTTCCCCTCCAAAAATGACCTCACATTGAACATAATTTTTATCTTAACGTCAAGCGGAGTCATACGTTTTTGACGTAACTCATTGTAACGTAGGTAATTTATGTTGTTCAATATAAAATAAATATTCTACCCAATCAAATGACCTGTTACAACTAAAATAAAATATAAAAATAACTATTAAATAAATACTTTTTGCTCGATCCATCAGGCGGTGAATTTGTCTACAAAATAACAATTATCGTAATTAAACCAATTTATTGCACTTAATTCTATTGTACAAATGCATGATTCACCAGAGGATTTTTTTTAAAAGCCATTAAAAATAATAAACCAGGATGTCCTTTTTATGCGGAAGAACTTTTTTTATCATTTTTTCCTAATGTACACAGTGCATTATTCTAAATGATACTTTTATAAAAGATTTTATGTGAAAAAATTAAAAAGATACCGCTAATCATACGTTTATTTGCAATTGCTTTGGGATTTAATAGAAGTGTCTTCGCATTTTGGTTTTATTAAATGATATAATTATGATGTTGAAATCATCAAACAGTAATTAATAATGGACAACGGAACAGATTTTAATTTGATTGTAATGTCTATGAATTATAACTTAAGCAAAAGAAAATATAAGAACCATGCAGTAAATAAAATTTAAGCGGAGGAAGCATAATCACTTATCATTGGAATTCAAAGATGTTTCACAAAAGTTATTATTCACTCATGTCGAAACATTGTCTAGAGAGTATTTTCTATGTAAAACATATAGAGATAACAAACATTATTCAAGATAAAAGTCCATAAATAAATACAAAATCGGAGCAGACCTCCAGAATATCAGAGGGGTGGGATCAGGTGCCATGGAGGTGTGAGCATCCCCTGTCGGTCACACCCACTGTGTGCTCCTTGTCATGATTGGGGAGATACGGAAAAATCTGTAGTGTCGTCAATTCAGTGTATAAATAATGGACTAACAATTAGTATGAAAAACAGTATGTACGATCAACAGATGAAGATTCCTTACAGATTAAATTTTATTCATCTCATTTTAAAAGATTCTGTTAAATCCTTGTTTCATCAACTTCTTTATAACTATAAAAAGTTTGCCTCGTTTTAGAAATTGTTTGTAAGTAGCACATTCTCTTGCGTGTCAAATCAACTGGGAGATATAACCCATCTGCAAGTTGAAGAGAGAAAAAGAGGACACATTTGTCTGGCAGACTGCAAAGTCCGATGCTGACGGCGAAGTCCAATGATCTGCGCCAAACTCCGATGGTTTAACTATTGTCGGAACGGGCGCCAGAGTCCAATGGTCAAGCCAAAGTCCGACGGCTTGTTTCCTATGAGAAGCGCTTCTTTGCTGAAGTGCTATGGTCCGATGCAAGCTTTAGACAGCTCAGTATTTCGTTTCGCTAGAACTCCAGCCTGTGGCAGTGGCATTATTCGTAGGAAAAGTAATCCCGGAGAATTGACACTGTACGGAGTTTGAGTCCGATGGTGCCGAGAAACAATTAACGTTTATGACGTCTCAATTATGAAACATGTGAAAATAACAAACAGTATTTAAGATCAAAAGTCCATAAAACAATAAAAAACAGGAGCAGAACAAACATGGACCTCCAAAACATCAGAGGTGGGATCAGGTTCCATGGAGGAGTGATCATCTACTGCCGACCAGTCACACTGGTCGTGTGCTCCAGGTCATGATCGGGAAATAACGGGAAAATCTGTCGTCCATTCAGTGTATTAATAATAGATTAACAATTAGTATGAAAAACGTTAGTCAGCATTTGACTTTCGATGTATCAAGACTCCAAAGTGCGATGATGACGCCAAAGTCCGATGATCCCGCCAAACCCCGATGGTCTGCGCCAAACCCCGATGGCTCGCTGTCTTTACAAAGTACGATGGTCACGCCAAAATCTGATGGCTCGTTTCCTATGAGACACTTGCGCTAAAGTGCGATGGTCTGATACGCCAAAGTCCGATGGTGTGGAGGAACAATCAATGTTTATGACGTCGCAATAGTCCGACGTCATGCCATTGCCCTGCATTCAAATCCATTGAATCAGTATTCATCTCATGTATACAATTTTTTGCTTATTGTTTACACCCACTACAGGCATTAATAAGGGTTAGTCCTCACAAACAACTCGAGATTTTAGGGTAAGCCTAGTCCTCGACTGACTTGGATTAGTCCAGCAAACATCCAAGATATTTAGGTTATAGTTAGTGAATATTACGCATATTTCAACTGATTAGGGTTAGTCTCGCACTTATATCCAAAAGATGAGGGTTAATCTTTGCATTTAATATTTATTTGTATTTATTTTAAACAATCGGGCCTTGGCAAGGCACGGCATTGGAATTTTCCGCAGTAGTACTATGACATCATAAACTTTAATTGTTTTCTCCACCATCGGACTTTGGCGTGTCAAACCATCGGGGTTTGGCGCAGACCATCAGACTTTGGCGTGACTATCGGGCTTTGGAGTCCCATTTCACTTTGTAGTCCTACATATCTAATTGAGGAGTTAAAAGCCACAGCATTTTGCAAAAATTATGCTTCATATGAATTCAAAAATAGGTCTGCTAATAACGGAGCGCAATTGGTAACCGTGGGAATTCCAATAGATTGTTGGAATACCTGGTCTCCAAAAATCATATAGATATTGTCAATCAGAAACTCAAGCATCTTTTTATGTCAACTTCAGAGTACTTGTGTTTGCAATCAGAATGTTTTTTAACAAAATAATTCTGCAAATGACCAATGACCAGGTAAATAAATTTACGAGTTCCACTTTTATTGAAAAAGCAGCTATCAATAATATCAAACAGTCTGGACCTTAATTTGTCGTGGGAAATGGTTGTTTATAATGTTGAAAAGTCGAAAGTTTTTACGCTGTTGATTTTGGCAAAGTCTTGCATTTGATATCAAATTGTCCGAAAGTTCCTTTGAATTTTTAAGTAACAGAAAATTAAATGACCACTTTTAAATTTATTTACATCATAAATGATGCCTTTAACTAAGCGATACAAACCCTTTAATTTAATGTTTTTTTTGCAATTTTAAGACATGTATGATAGTATAAAAAATTTCAGTCCCACGAGTGAAATCAATAATATCCTTCACAACTAGAACACTTTGAAATTTATATTGAAAATATTTTCCTCTATATTGGTGAAGTCGGTTGAAACATCATAGCTCAACATTGTGACATCTTTTCAGTATTTCTACCGCCTCGTATAATAGGCTAATTATAGAGATACCACATAGAGATATAGTTGCTTAAACACTCTTCGTGAAGGGAAGGGAAATGGATAAAGTTTTTGCCTCTTTTCATGTTTTTCACAGTACAAAATGTATCGCTTTGATATTTTGACACACGTAAATAAATCCCACTTTATTTGCTTTCATAAATTACAGTTTTTTACAGTTTGTTTTGTTTTTCTTATCGGGCTCTGCTAATATTTAAACAAATGTATCAATCAAAATAGACTTAGAGAACTTACAGAATATTCATCACTTAATCATCGAATCATATAATAAAACAATCAATTTTAGGGGTTTTTTTAGTGAATATGATGAATTAATTACCAATGGAGTAGAATATTCATCTTGCCCTTCGGGTAAATATTATACTGTACTCTCCAGGTTGGTAAATCATCGTATTGACCTACAAAAATAATGATTTTTATAAAATAGTTTACAGATTATTGAACATATGATGTCCTCAGCCTTATCTGTGGTAACTATAGAGGTAAACTTACCACTAGACTTGCTCAAGTCTCAATGCATTATTATGAATTCTTTTTATCATTTTTATATTGCATTCATCTTCTCTCTATAATATTTAAATGTTATCAAACATCTATAGATGTTTATATTAAAAATATAAAAGAGAGCACTAAAACGTACAGACTTGAGCAAATCTAGTTTACCACATCTGAGCAGCAGGATCGTATGAGAACATTTTTAACTCGTAAATATATGGGGAAAAAACTCAACTGGTTTTTCCAGATACAAAACATTTTATTTTTAAAATTTCAAAAACATATTTTATTGTAAATATATGTATATGTACAAAATAAAATATACATTAAAAATATACAGTAAATGATATAAATAGCTAACTTAAGTTTGTACTTCTTTGATTATACATATATATACTACAATCGATCTAATTAATGTAATAAATAATACTTATAATATAAAAGCACCTGTTTAACTGGTATCATGGGTAAAGAATGTACAATAGACATTTACTTTAACAATGGAATCTTTGGTTTTGTAACACAGGGATTTTCAAACAAAACACTAGGAATTCTGACTTTTTAAAAAGTTATGTACATATAACAAATAAATCTTGAAGTAAACGTAATTTAATTTTATAATCACATCTTCCAAGTAAATTCAATAAAGAAAACATAACTATCAACAAGGATGTTGGTTTTTGAAAAAAAAATTAAAGTTAAACGATGGTTAAAATGGCAATCGGTAAAGATAAGTTTTCAAACCAGACTCATTCAAAAAAGTTACATAAATTAGAAATACTTCCTTTAAACTGTTTAAGGAGACAGCAGACCTCAATTATTTATGATCATCCTTCCCCCAAAAAATGAATCCCATTATATCCAATAACTTATCTTTTCCCACAGTCCTTTGTATTAAAAACAGAATAATGTTTAACTTAACAAGGTTTAGCTGAAAAAGAGATGAGAATTTTACTATGTATTTTGTCTTGCTTTACATTTCCACATGAATATTGGATTTCTTCAGAGTAAACATATCTGAAGTTGTGCTAGTCAAAATCAGGCACATACGGACTTGGACCAACTTCCAGAAACAGTTGAAAGAATAGCGTAACCGGATCTAAAGGGGAAAAAAAGAGACTTCAATATTTTTTTACCGAATGATTGTAATTGTTTCAATATTCAAGCTCTAAATTCTAAAAAAAAATCAAATGTCAAGTTTCATGATAAATAAATGTATCGACTTTTTAGTATAGCCAACTTAATTTAACTATAGTTAACCAAAATGAATCTGTGCTTGGGTAGTTTTTGTCAACACTTACCAAAACAACCTTTGTGAATCTTAAAGTGAACTAGTGGTATGTACAGCAGAAGTCCACCAACAATAAACAGGAATGCGTATAGAAACTCTAGTCTAGGGTCTTGTATGATCGGAGCCACCACCAAGTACAGTGAACACAGCAAGAAAATGACCGGAAACAGGATAAAGATCTGTAAAATTCAAATATATCATGACGACTTTGATTCCTAGAATTTACAGTACTTTTAGCATAAATCAAAGACTATTTAAAAGAACTCTGCAGCTGAAGAGAAAAAGTGAACTTTTGCGACGGGCAAGTATTACAAAGTTATATGTGACAATAGAAGGTCGAGTTTTAATTTCAATATTTTTATGTACTTTAATTTATCAACAGAAGAGATAATATCTATATTTCCTTTACTTATCGCTATAAACGTTGTAAATTACATTCTCTTACTTAACAAAATATTCATCCAAATTTTGTACTCTTTGAAAACGTTTGTGTCAATTTAATATTGACGTCAATAATTGTTTGATTGGTTGAAATGTTATTGTTACTTTAATTGGTCTTTTACGGTCCTTCCATTTGAACCTCAGTATAATTAGACATATAATGGCTAAAGCATAAAACATCCAGGCAGCAAAGCTAAAGAAGTCGATCAGACTTCCAATATCTCCTGGAATTAACATCAGAAGGGCAATCACCGTCTGAAATAGATGTAAAATACGTATTTTGTTTGAAATTAATTTGATAGAAGAAAAGATACCTTTTTTGATCATTAAGTAGCTAGCATTTGAAATCATTTCATAATTACAGCCCTCATTGATAATTTAAAAGTATTACCGTAAATATAATACATGGGATTGGAGTAAGACGTCGCGCACTGACGTATGATAGCACTTCTGGGAATTGGTTCTCTCGGGCAGCAACATACAATGTTCTGTAATGTATACATTTTGAGTTTAACCCCTTCCATGGCAAAGATTTTGAGCATTTCTAGACAAATTGATATGAAGATTTCAATGCATTTTTGGAGGTATTTCTTTTAATTTTTGTATATGCCAATGTATATATATTCTGAAAGTAGGTATTGTGATGGTTCTGAAAATGATTATAAATATTTCATTTCTGTTGCCATGGCAATGAAATACACCCATAATCATGCTGGAATTTCCATTTATTAAATAATGAGTATCATTCTAGTTTTTTTTTCCTTAGTTAAATATATAAAAAGATATTTTATTGTTTTGTTGAAAATTATAAATATGTTGAACATTATTTTACAAACCAATTTTAAGTACCGGTATTTTGGGGGGATTGGGTAGGGTGTGGATGTAAACACCAAAAATCCAGCATTTTTACATATAACGTGATACCCCCAGATTGATTTGGATAATGGCAAACTCACTCAAATAGTGCGCACAGTTTTACTCAAGTTAGCAATAAACTGGTACAACTAATAAAAATATTTCTTGTATATTATTTAACCGTATTCATTTTCTCTTTCCAACGGTGCAAGATTTATTAACAAAGTTATGAATGTTTTTTTCACACTATACTTGTTTTTCAAGTTATAAGCGTAGAAATGCGTATATGCCATGTAAGTACCTTTTACATACGAGGGGTGATCAAAAAGATCGCGAATTCTATATTTACAAAACCACGCTTCAGATCAGAATGAAATTTGGCACACCTATAGTCATGCACATGTTCTATAAATAGCATATGAAAAGTAATGAGTTTCTTAATTATTGTGACGTCACAATGTGAAAATGACGTCAATATGTAGGTGACTCGTGACGAAAAATGGTTTTCAGTCTTACTCGAGCAACAAACGGCCGTAAAGTTTAACTTATAACTTGAAGAGTCCTTTGAAGTATCTTATAATGATTTGTACAAGGTTTATGAAGACAACAGACTTTCCAGACGTTCAGTCATAAATTGGATTGATTGTTTTAGTGAAGGGAGGGAGATGGTTAAAAATGACGTTTGTTTTGTAGCCCAGCGAAAGCAAACTGAGGAAGAGATGTGCGTTTTGTTAGGCAACTTGTTATGAAAGATTGTGATATTTACAGCTAGAAAAATGGTTGAATATCTTAACAATTATATAATTACTAAATCCCTAGAATATCGTTTATTTTAGACTTTTAACATATAAGATATGATAAAAAGAAGGCACCCGTACTTTATCCACATTGAATAAACGACGCAACAAAAAAAGAGGACTTGGGTGTTGATGGTAACCGTGCTCATTCTTGAAAAGGATAATCATTATCCACCCATACTATTGCCGAAATTTGGCCACTTCTGATAAATGGATTGTTTTTGTTATAAAAAAAAATAACTTGCATAGTATGAAATACACAGTAGGAAAAATCTTTCAGCTTCTGTGATAGAACGCTACGAGCATGTCACGTGACAGCCTACATCACGTGATCCGCGCATGGACGGAACGGTTGAAGATGCACGTTGAAATCGGAGAGGACTACTTTAAAAAATATTCAACACAGAAGCCCTATATCATTTCTATTTCTAATGTAATACAATTTGCTCGCAAACTTTTTGATCGCCCCTCGTAGATATGAATGGCTTATTTTTGTGCTTACAGTTTAGCTTTTAAAGCCATCCCCTGTATATGACTGCTTTTATACATAAAAAATACTAGTATATAATTGTAAGATTCCCCACCCCGGCCCTGTTTATCAAGTCTGATCCCGCTCTTAATATTTTACCTTTTCCAAACTTCAATATGCTATCAAACCCTGTAATTAACAGATTCAAAATATTTAAAAAGTATTATGATGTATATATTCAAGATCTATTCGCTTGCACGGACTTTACCGAGTGTAGACCGTCAGATTAGAACAATCTTAACCTTTATGCATCGATAGGCTTGTTTAAAAGAAAAAAAAAACGTGCGGGACGGGGCAAAAAGAGACAGAAGCGCGGCTTGTAGCACGTGAATTTGTGGAATTAGATTTTTGGTTTCATGACGATGAGCAATCGGTAGGATTTCATGATAATTTGCATTGACCAAAAAATTAGACAATTATCCCTAAAATGAAGATTCATTTATACATGTAAATTCTACTTCTTAAACAGATTTGTTCCCTTTGTTCAATCTATAATAGTACCTGACGCCAGCGAACAGAGAACCATTGGCGGCACCAAATGTTGAAAACATCACAAAGATTGGCATAATGATTGCAACGTTCTTCCCCATTACAATTTCTCCCCATTCCTGTCAAGGTTTATATAAAAAAATTAGATAAAACAAGCAACAGCATTTTGTAGTTTAAAACAAATTTATCATTTTGTTAAATAACAACGGACTGAAACTCTTTGGCTGCCAGGTATAAATCATAACAGCAAATTTATAGCCAAGAGATTCCTGTGGTGCCATCCAAAAAATTACGACACACTTTTACAAATTAAGATTAAAATAAGAGCAACAGCACATTTTTGTGGTGCTATTGATCAGCTTAAAATAGCCACCCTGTAGTATTTTCTTTATACAGTTTATTTTGTAATCTTAATATAATCCAGTTAAAGTTAGTTAATTATATAATAGTGTTGCATTATGCATGTACTATGCCTAAATAGTACAGGGAGAACACATGGTGCACGAGCCGGAGGCAGTGCAAATGTGTGAAAACCTCACAAAGATTAGGCATAGTAATGATAATGCAACACTATTGTTATTATTATGCTGACTGTTGTAATTATTTATGAGGCAATTCATTTGACTTTTTCCTGAAAATATCGGTGCTAACACAGCGCGCTTGCAAGAACTCATTCAAAATCTTCATGTTAAAATTGGTTGCATGCTTAGTTATTCTGATTACTAGTATTTTGTAGTTTAAAGCAAATTTATTTTCTGTTTTGTTATTATATTGTTGTTTGTTTGCAGACGTCGATTCTCATTGATATTTTTTTTACATCCTTCAATCAAGCGTCATATAAAAAAGCGTTTTAATGACCCTATGAAATCAGTTCATCAACGATCTGTGTGTAATTAGTTTGAAACGTTGTTGTATACATTAATCAAGGTCCCTTAGAATAATATATAACTGTTTTCAAATAATATTTGTCTATTTTCTCCTTCTTGTGTCAATTGTATAAATTAAGTTTATATATTTAATAAATTTACACCATTTAGTGATCGTCTCTATGGCGTAATCGATAAGGCATCGGACTGACAATTTCATGGTCGTGAGTTCGATCCCCGGCGTATGCACAGAAGAATTTTCTGTAAATAAGGGCGTGCACTATTTCGGCATAGTATGCTTACGCTATATAAATCCTTAGACCACTATGCGAGAATAGTAGGGTATGGGTTATATAGAGACAAACTGACAGGAAGCATAATAATAAAAGATAAAAGACTTACAACAGCCACGGCACTTGAGTTAAGAAGGCCATCTTTTCCAAGAACAGCTAAGTAGGAAATATTAGCTAGCACATAGATAACTGTGACTAGAAGTACTCCTATTGTATTAGCACGAGGCAGGTTCCTGTAAAGATCCAAAAATACACTACAATCACGGTTATTATATATTGAATTCTATCGGTGGGATTTGAAACATTTAAGTCCCTCAGATGGCATAATCTAGGTATTCATAAAACACTTACTGAGTCAGATTTGGTTCATGCATAAGGTGGAGAAATAAAGATGAAAAAACAAAGAGTCATCACGATCAATAGTCCTTTAAAACAATACAAATTTGGGGCAGAGCAAACGCAGGACTCTTTTCAGAGATGAGACCAGGTGCCATGCATGAATGAGTAAACTTACCCTGTCGATAGGTCACACACAGCGTGTGCCCCTTCCCACAATCCAACAAACGGAATAATCCGTTTGTGTGATTGTGTGATTGGTAAATGCATGCATTCTCAAATACCAATGATATTCATTTTTTAGTGGTACAAAATAACTATCCATTAACTCAATTGTGACAGCCACCAATATTTTTCATGCATCTCAAATATAAAAGAATTGCCCTGCAAATATCAAAACAAGTTTTTCTTACTTACACATATGGATTTTTCAGCTCTTCTGTAATATAGTTTAAATTGTTCCTGCAAAGAAAATTATTTTTTGTCAATATATTAGACAAAAAAAGAAAGAAAGCAGTTCAGGAAAAAAAATGCAGAAATACAATGCCTTTGGAAATAAAAAAATTAAATATTAACTACATAATTAAAATGCTTTGCATGAAATACGAAGATAACAATAAATCGTTTATTAAACACATTATAAAGTTTGATAATGGTCATCTCCCTTTTAAATAAAAAAAGTCAATTTATATTTTTATGCATCGGAGAACGATGCATGCATTTACAGCTGACAAATTCCAGCAAATCTTCTAAATCATGATATATAGGAATAAAAAAAAAATGAAAATATATCCATTCGGCATTTTTCCTCTCTTCAGAAGCAACATTTGTTTAAAAATTCCAGAATTGTAAGTATTCTTGACAATGTTTGTATGTTTGTTCGTTGGCGTACCTAACAATTTTACCGAATTTTTCAGTAAATGAAAAAATACGTAGGGTGAGTTCACCATACATCGGACACATACCTTGCTTCGGACAACTTTAGGCATTAAACTCTCTTTCAACTTAAGAGTTCTGTGTATTTATTTGTTTCTGTCGTAAAGATGAAGATTTAAATTTTTTAATGATACCGATTGTGTTTGTCATGTTGAGATAAAAATACCCCACAAATGGCCTTGAAGTTACGTCATATTTTACATCATCAAAGGGGAATAACCCAAAATTTATGATTTTGCAATTTTCAGAGTTATCGTTCTTTTAAATTCGACTTCCTCGGAACGAGTCGGACTTTGGTGAATTTTGTCAGGGATTGGTAATTTTACATAAATTATAAAGAAATTTCACTTCAATGTTTGTTTAATTCTTATTAGAGCTGGTTTTTACTAATGCTAATTTCACCGTACATCGGACACAAATTGACCATGCATCGGACACTTTTCGATGCAAAGGTAAGCACTACCATTTTCATACAGAACCCAGCTGACAGCTGTTTTTTGCGGAAAAAGAAAATAAAAACTCTATATTTTCAGTCAAAATACAAGTTATTGATATATGACGTCTGGAATTTGACTCAATTTATTTCTACAAACCAGAGTATGATAAACCATGAGAAAAAGGCGCGAATTACCGCATTCTAAGCATTTTAAAGCATTTCTAAGGCAGAGCGATGTAACTTGAATCGTTCTAAATTTGTGCAACTATATCGTCAATTAAATTTTAGATGAGGGTTATTTCTTAGATAAAAGATGAAAATATACCCATATCAAGGATTTTAAAGCACTGTGATAAAGGTACATATTTTTCCGTTTTCAATACCGTCGGTCCGATGCATGGTGAACAATGTCCGATCCATGGTGAATTCTCAGTTATTCCTAAAAACTCGATTTTGGGGGATATTTTCTCAATAAAAGGCATATAATTGTGTCCTAAATTGATATTTTAATCACAAACTAAATGTTGAGGTCCATTTTGATAATTTTCCTTCGGTAGCGATATCGCTAGAACTTGTTGAAGTACAAGGGTATCCGATGCATGGTGAATTCACCCTAATACCTGTTATAATTTAACATATGTTATTATTTCAGGTATTATTTTTTTTTTATTTACTGAAAATTTCATTAAAATTGATTGTTACGCGAACTCCTGTGGTTTGTTTAATGTCCCTTGCGCGAATTTTTCACTCATGCTGAGATGCAATCAGTTGCTGGTGGAGGGCTGCATTAAGACCAGTACTGGACAGCACCTTTTGCGACATGGGACTTCATTTTATAGTGTCTCAAACGAAAGACAGTTTACCACGTCCCGCAGTGGGATTCGATCCTGCGACGTAAGGATCGGCTCCTTACTACGCAAGTCTAGAGCAAACGCTTTACCACTGCACCATGCGAACGACTTCTTCACATCGTTAGGTTATATAAAGAGGAAGTACCATCCGTCATAAGCCCAGAGTGCATCGTAGAAAGCTAGAGCTACTGCTGAAGGGGAATTAGTGGAACCCTCAAATCCTGTCTGTAGTGTTTCCACCTCTCCTAATATGTAAAAACAGAAATTTACCGTAATTGATACAAAATAAAACTACAAGTAATAAATAACCGTTAGCAAATTATTTGGCATTACCTTTCCCTAGCCACACCAGACCTCCAATCACAATGATAAATAGAGCGATCAGCTTAGCCGCGGTGAAAAAGACTTGTACACTGGCTGCAAGTTTCGTATCCCAACAGTTCACTATGGCCAGAGTTACTGAATGTAAAAATAATATAGTTATGAATCAGATGACATAGCTTCTTTCAGAAACTTCTTGTACACTGTACATGTTGTAAGAATGCAAAAAATACCACATTATTTCTTAATTATAAAATAGACATGTGCTGGAACATATTCAAATTCAATATACTGTGTAATTTTACACACTTGTATGTACTTTTAATTAATACATGTAATTAAAGATAAGTGTAATTCAGTTAAAAGACATTTGAAAAAATACTAATCATCCTTTTAACCAAGTAAGTACGAAGGAAAAATTGTTTTATCGTATTTATATGAAAGCCATAAAGAGACATAGGGATTTTCAAAGATGTATAAAAGTAAACTTAGTTCTCGAATTATATAATCCGTTCTCTCGGATTGACAATCTGTTATAACGAATTGCCAATTCGTTCTCACAGATTAGCAATTCGTTCCCTCAAATTACACAATCCGTTGTCTCGGATTGTAATTCATTCTCTCAATTTAAACAATTCGTTCCCTCGTTCCCACGATTAATTATTATTTACCTGTACATATCGGTTATTGCAATACGTGTTTAATGAATAGAATATGGAGTAGTTTACATCCTACTTTTTATTACATATTCAGTCAAAAATGAGAAAACATGAACATATCTCAAATCCAAATGCTATCACTGATATTTGTACAAAAAAGTCTTAGATTTCTGTGTTACATGTATATTTGAATCATTGAAATTAAGCCCTAGTAAAAGTAAACATGGGCCCTGTGTAATTATTTTTCCTAAAATATATATACTTGACTTAATTGCATAAATATCGGAACGACCGGTTGCTGAATCAAAATACATAAAACGCATTAATTGATACAAAGGATTGGATTTTCCAAGCCTTTATACATGTACTCGGATATATGTATATATGTATGTGTAATGAAATTTGAGAAAATGGTTTATCAAAATTATTAGAATGGTATGTTGATTTGTGGGATCGGATTGTGTAATTCGAGATCTCAAATTACAAATAGAAATCTTTAATTATTGATCTGTGAAAACGAATTATGTAATTCGAGATCTCGAATTAAAAATCGAGGGAACGAATTAGTAAATTGTGACGAAGAAATATGTAATTTGCGATATCTCGAATGATAAATCGAGGGAACGAATTGATAATCCATGGGAACGGATTGTGTAATTCGAGATCTCGAATTAATTTTTACTTTTTTGAAAAATCGACGTGTCCCTTCATGGCTTTCGTGTTTTATGTAGGAGTACCATATTCTGCATACTTTAGTATTTTATAAAAACTCTTAATTTTTTATCTGACTTTAATACCTGAAATATATTCCATACCCAATTACAGTTGAACTTCGGTATCTCGAACTCCGATATCTCGAATACCATGGATGTGTCGAAGTGATTTGGAAGTCCAAACCACATATTCTTTAAGTATTTAACCTTTGACATCTCGAATTCCCGGAATCTCGAAGTTTTTTCTCAGTCCCATCAGGTTCGAGATAACGAAGTTTGTATAAATATTGAATATCTTCTTATATATACTTTTTCATACTGTATGTAGTTCCATATTCCAAGGCTCATTCCTTTAATCTCTTTATGTATGGATTTTACCAAAAGAAATAATTATTTGCATTAAATTGTCAATCATCTGTTATCCAAAAGGATCTTAAAACTATAAAAAGACATTGATTGTAATAAGCAATCATCTAAGAACGGGAAAATATGTTGGAAAAATATATATTCGATATAGTCACAAAGTTTAATCTATGTATGAAGGGTTTGATGGAATGGGTTATAAAATATTTGAATCGCATAAAGCATGATGAGGTACATATATTAGGGTATATTCAATGTTTTATAGTTATGTTCCCCAAACGGAGTTTGGGAACATATTGTTTTTACTCGGTTTCTTATTATTATTATTATGTTCCCCAAACGAAGTTGGGGAACATATTGTTTTTACTCTGTTTCTTATTATTATTATTATTATTCCTGGGAAAATTTTGTCCTTGAGTGATCTTGTAAACTACACATCCGACTAAGGTAAAATGTTTTTAGGGTCAATAGACATGTTATGTAGATTTGCCGAACAAAGGTCATTTTGCGCGCACGTGCTTGCAAGAGCGCGCACGTGCAACATGTAAAATGACCGATTTAATTGATATATGCGTAACTTTTTTTATTTTTGATGAAATGCTTTGAAACTCATAATGTAAGGATATATTAGAAGCATAGACAATATGACATGGTCAAAATTGCAAGATCTCACGCGCATGCACGTGCGCTTTGCTCTGATTGGCTGAAACTAAAATCTCAATATCTTTCTTGTTTTTTGAGGAAATCTTTGAAATTTTGAACATAGCCATGCGTTATGATATCCTACAACATGAGATATAGAAATTATCATGAAAACACGTGCATGCACGTGCGCTGCAATCTGATTGGCTGAAACTTTTAAAAGCTATAACTCCCTTGGTTTTCAACCAAACAGGATGGGATTTGGAACATAGATATATAAAATGGACTTCTACAAAAAGGTATGGTCACCATGCACATGCATACACGTGCGTGTACGTGAGCTGCAATCTGATTGGCTAAAACTTTAAACAGTAATAACTTCCTTGGTTTTCAACCAAACAGGATGGGATTTGGAACATAGATATACATAATGGACATCTTAAAGAAGGTATGGTCAACATGCACATGCATACATGTGCGTGTACGTGCGCTGCAATCTGATTGGCTGAAACTTTAAACAGTTTTAACTCCCTTGGTTTTCAACCAAACGGGATGGGATTTAGAACATAGATATATATAATGAACTTATGCAAGAAGGTATGATCACCATGCTCATGTATGCACGTGCGTGCACGTGAAATGGGTAAAATCAAAAATACACTTGAATGAGCGAATTTTTTAATACTTTAGATTAAATACTTTATTATTTAGTATATTAAAATATATAGATTGTGTAGACAAGATGATATGGTCATTACGTAGATGCATTCACATGCAATGCTAAAATTTGAATGAGCATGGTAAATTTCTGGGTAAACATTGTTAAAATCTCAAATGCATAGAGTTTGTGTTATTAAATAAAGCTTACAGGGAATATGGCAACAAAAGGGAGGTGGGGAGCGTTTGGGGAACATCTGTAACGGTCCCTGTTACAATTAGCACTAGTTATTATGTTCCCCAAACGAAGTTGGGGAACATATTGTTTTTACTCTGTTTCTTATTATTATTATTATTTTTCTTCTTCTTCCTGGGTACTTTTTTGTCCGCGGAGTGATCTTGTAAACTACACATCTGACTTAGGTAAAACCTTTTTAGGGTCAGTAGGCATGTTATGTAGATTTGCGGAACGAAGGTCATTTTGCGCGCACGTGCTTAAGAGCGCGCACGTGCAACACGTGAAATGACCGATTAATTGATATAGGAGTAACTTTTTAATTTTTAAAATGAAATGCTTTCAAACTTATAATATAAGAATATTTTAGTAGCACAGACAATATGACATGGTCAAAATAGCAAGATCTCACGCGCATGCACGTGCACTTCGCTCTGATTGGCTGAAATAAAGTCTCAATATCTTTCTTGTTTTTTGACGAAATCCTTTGAAATTTTGAACATCGCCATGCATTAGGATAGCCTACAACATGATATATAGCAATTATCATGAAAACACGTGCACGCACGTGTGCTGCTTTCTGATTGGCTGAAAATTTAAATAGCTATAACTCCCTTGGTTTTCAACCAAATAGGATGGGATTTGGAACATAGATAGATATAATGGACTACTACAAGGAAGTATGGTCATCATGCACATGCATACACGCGGGTGTACGTGCGCTGCAATCTGATTGGCTAAAACTTTAAACAGCTATAACTCCCTTGGTTTTCAACCAAACGGGGTGGGATTTAGAACATAGATAGATGTAATGGACTTCTACAAGAAGGTATGGTCACCATGCACATGTATGCTTGTGCGTGCACGTGAAATGAGCAAAATCAAAAATACACTTGAATGAGCGTATTTTTTTAATACTTTTGGATTAAATACTTTAACATTCAGTATATTGAAATATGTAGATTGTGTAGACATGATGATATGGTCGAGTACGTTCATGCATTCACATGCGCACGTGTGCAACGCTAAAATTTGAATGAACTTGGTACACATCTGGGTAAACGTTGTTAAAGTCTCAAGTGCATAGAGTTTGTCTTATTTAATGAAGCTTACAGGGAATATGGCACCAAAAGGGAGTTGGGGAGCGTTTTTCTTCGGTCCCCGTTACAATTAGCACTAGTTATTATTATTATTCTTTTTTTTCTTCTTTGTTCTCCGGTACTTTTTTGTCCGCGAGTGTTCTCAGAAACTGTTCACCCAACTGAGCTAAAACCTTTTTAGGGTTAATAGGTGTGTAGTGTAGGTGTGCAACACGAAGGTTATTTTGCGCGCATACGCATGCACGTGCGGGCGCGTGAAATGAGTGAAATGACGGATATACTTTATATAGCTATAACTTTAACATTTTTTGAGTAATATTTTAAAACTCATTTAATAAGGATATATTAATAGTGTAGATAATGTGACACTGTCAAATTAGCACGAACTCACGCGCATGCACGTGCGCTTCGCTTTGATTGGCTGAAACAAAAATCTCAATATCTTTTCTGTTTTTTGACGAAATGCTATGAAATTTAAAATATAGGCATACTTTAGGATGTACTACAATATGATATATAACAATTGTCATGTAAACACGCGCGTGCACGTGCGCTGCAATCTGATTGGCTTAAACTTTAAATGGCTATAACTCCCTTGTTTTTCAACGAAACAGTATGGGATTTAGAACATAGACAAACATAATGGACTCCCACAAGGAGGTATGGTCGACATGCACATGCATGCACGTGCATGCACGTGTGCTTTGCTCTAACAAAATAATTACAAAATAATTCGCTGAAACAAAAATCGCAATATCTTTTTTTAATTTTTGACGAAATACTTTAAAATTTTAAACATAATCATGCATTAGGATGTCCTACAATATGATATATAACAGTTGTCGTGAAAACATGCGCATACACGTGCGCTGCAATCTGATTGGCTTAAACTTAAAATGGCTATAACTTCCTCGTTTTTCAACCAAACAGGATGGGATTTAGAACATAGACAAACATAACAGACTCTTACAAGAAAATACAGTCGACATGCACATGCATGCACGTGCGTGCACGTGAAATGAGTAAAATTACAAATACACTAGATTAAATGTATTTTTTAATACTTTTGGATAAAACGCTGTAATTTCTAGTATATAAATAGTGTAGACAAGATGATATGGTCATTACGTACATGCATTCAAATGCGCATGCGTGCAATGCATAAATTTGAATATACTGAATATACTTCTGGGAAAACATTGTTATAGTCTAAAAGGCATAGAGTTCGTCTTATTTAATGAAGCTGTAAATAAATAAGAAACTTACAGGGAATAAGGCACCAAAAGGGAGTTGGGGAGCGTTTGGGGAACATCTGTAACGGTTCCCGTTACAATTAGCCCTAGTTAGATTTAATGTATTTCAGAAGTTGTCGAAGTGAAACACATTTTTTTCCTCAATATTTTCAATATTGCGAATTGAAGTTTTGAAAAAGATATTGTCTATTTAGTAAAAATATTTTGGGAGTTAAGCCAGATATCGCTTGACACAGAAATTAACACTGCTGAAGGCAAAACCTCTTTCTGTATGTTCATTCAGTAGAATTCGAAGGTCTAGTTTATCTAGTGGACATCACATAATTTATATTCATTACGACAAAAAAAATAATAAAAATGAAATAGACCTCTGTTGAATTGTACTCTTGTATTCTTCATGTCGCAATGTGAAAAGTTTCTTTATTCGATACTAGCATCTTACTCATAGCTAGCGCGGCAACAATTTTCTTCGGTATTTGAGGCTCTCCACAGAAGTCAAACAGAGTAATAAAGTATTCGGCAAAGGTCAGGCAGATGATGGCCATGGAGGACGGGGTGAGTACAATGATCTTGGTCCAAGCGAACAGGTAAGCCACAACTCTCCCCATGGCTTCCATCATGTACGGGTATTCCCCGCCTGACTTTGTAATCAAAGTTCCAAGCTCAGCATAAGACAGCGAACCTAAATTTTAATAAACAGTTTTCTTAATATTAGAGCAACATTTAATGACACAGATTTTTCACGAGTATAATGAAAAAAATATCCTGCTAACTTTTTTTTATTTCATTTTAAACAAAATTAGTTGAATCATCTACACATGTGATAATGATGTATTCTTCTGTTTTTCCCGAAATATTAAAAAAGAACATTCCAAATACAGCAAACTAATCTTTTATGTGTAGTTCGATAACAAGTTGTGAAAAATAAATGTCTGCAGTCTAATATATGACAGAAATTATTTCTTCATTTTAAAAAATTGCTTATCATTAATTACACGTGCAATTAACAGTCTACTAATTAGTATTTCCTTTCAGTGCTTGCAAAAAAATATTCACTTCTACATATTCAGCGTATTTGAGATACTAAAGTTTAAGCAGGACCATCTTGAAAACCAGCATACATGTATGTCATCATGAATAAATAAAGTTTTAATCATTCTTGAATTATCATTTATATTATAATATTGGTGAACATTGTACGCTTTGCAAAAGCACGAGGTTGTGTTGCAAAAGCATTTTATACAGCTAAGGGTGCCCAAATTTACAAATATATGTTATGTTATTTCTTTATTATATATCTAAATTATGTTTCACTTGATTTTTACTTATTTTCGAGTTAAAATACAAAACTAACGAACATAATCCAATTCCGAAATATAAGTGTGCAATGTCATTTCAAAATCTGTACGAATGTATTTGCTGTATAAGTTTATCATTCAGCTTTATTTTGGAAATACACATATCTTTCGGATTGTTAGGGTTATTATAAATATACATTAAAACAAAGAAGCCTCTGTTTCGTTGTATAGCTAAAGTATAGATTCCATTTTGTTCAGATCATGGTGCGAGAACTTTGATGAGACTACGATTATTCTCAAAAACAGATGAGTTACATTTAAAAGAACATTCAAGCAGAAATGTAATGAGGAAAATAATCGACCATTTTTAGAATATATATAAAAATATCTAGTTTTTGATTAACATCTTTTCAATGTTACTTTTTCAATATATTAATATATAACTTTTAAATAATTAACTTAGATGCATATTAATGAAAAAACATGATCATTCTCTCTCCATGGCACCTGAGCCCAGGCTCTAATGTTTTGGATCACGTTTTGCTATCCGTCCGTATTTTGTCTGTCCGTCTGTAAACTTTTCACATTTTCGACTTCTTCTCAAGAACCACTGGGCCAATTTTGACCAAACTTGGTACAAAGCATCCTTGGGTAAAGGGAAATTTAAATTGTTAAAATGAAGGGACATATCCCCTCACAAGGGGAGATAATCAAGAAAAGACAAAAATATTAATTAAAAAATGTTTTTGCAAGAACCCTGAGCCAGCTATATAAACTTAGGTGGAGGCATCCTGGGGTAGTGTAGAGTGATTGTTCAAATCATGACCCCCTGGCTGGCGACATGTACAAAGTTTTATATAGAAATATATAGAAAAATCTTTGAAAATCTTCTTCTCAAGAACCACTGGACCAGAATATGAAACAAGCATCCTGGTATAGTGTAGATTCTAAATTGAAAATGTTGCAAAGTTTTCCATAGAAATATATAGGAAAAATCTTTGAAAATCTTCTTCTCAAGAACCACTGGGCCAGAAAAGCTGAAACTTATGTGGAAGCATCCTGGTATAATGTAGATTCTAAATTGTTCAAAATAATGACCCCCGGGGGATGGGTGGGGCCACAATGGGGAATCAAAGTTTTATATAGAAATATATAGGAGAGATCTTTGAAAATCTTCTTCTCAAGAACCACTGGGCCAGAAAAGCTGAAACTTATGTGGAAGCATCCTGGTATAGTGTAGAAAATTGTTCAAATCATGACCCCCAGGGGAATTCTCGGGGCCACAATGGGGTGCAAAATTTTACATAGAAATATATAGGAAAAATCTTTGAAAATCATCTTCTCAAGAACCACTGGAATAGGAAAGATGAAACTCATGTGGAATCATCCTCAGGTAGTGTAGATTCAAGTTTGTTCAAATCATGACCCCCGGGGGAAGGGCGGGGCCACAATGGGAATCAAAGTTTTACATGGAAATATATAGGAAAAATCTTTGAAAATCTTCTTCTCAAGAACCACTGGGCCAGAAAAAGTGAAGCTTATATGGAAGCATTCTGGGGTAGTGTAAATTCTAAATTGTAGGAATCATGACCCCCGGGGAAAGGGTGGGGCCATAGGGAATCAAAGTTTTACATAGAAATATATAGGAAAAATCTTTGAAAATCTTCTTCTCAGGAACCACTGGGCCAAAAAATATATGCCCATGGAAGGATATATAGATTTCAAAATGTCTAAATTATTATCAGTGGGGTAGGGTGGGGATGCATTATGTATAACAAGGGTGAAATCTGGTAAAGAACAGAATGGTCAAAGCTTCTCTCGATGTGGCCCATGGGCCTCTTTTTCTATTTCTCACCCATTTTCCCTCACCTATGATAGTTCCTACGATGATTGAGGTACCACTGATAAGGCCCAGACTCCTTTTAAGTTTGATCGCCTGAACATCTACTTTTACATCCAGACCCTCTTCACTGTTTGTATGTCTTTCTTTAAGTTCCATTCCATCTTTATCTGCAAGCAAAAGTTTACCATTTCATTTTAATAAATAATAGAGGTTGGTTGTATTTTATAATAAAAATAATTTGTGATCATCCAATATAATTTTTCAGGGAAGAAATACAAATGGGTCAAAAAAGGTTCGTGGACTATCATTATAAAAACTAAAACCGTAGAGTGTCTTAATGTTCAAACGTTCAAAAAATATTTCATCCTGGAAAACTGGCATAAATTTAAGACCTGGAAATTTTTTGAAGAGGGTTAAGGAAAAATAAATACTGTAAACCAACTTTTATTCGCGACGACTTTATTTCGCGATTTACCAGCGGTAAACTAGTTCGCGACGATTAATTTTCGCGATCATGCCTATTTAGGTTCGCTTGTTAACTAATAGACACATTATAATGACCGGTAATGACCGCGAGAAATATTCGCGATAACGAGGTTCTCGCGAAGTTCGCGAAAATTTCTCGCACGCGAATAAAAATTGGTTTACAGTACATCCAGAGTATATCCGGGCATCCTATGTATATCTCCATTTACAATATAATGCATTAAAATAAGATGTTAATTTTACAGTAAAGTCATATGAACAGTACAGGGTTCGTTTTTTTTTTTAACTCCAGGAAATTCATCAAGTTGATAGGGCATGAAGGTCGAGAAATAATGAAGTTTAAGGTCATCATAGTGCATATGGTGACAACACCGGGTGAGCAAATATTGTCTTTTTATGATAAATATACAAATTATATATATATCAAGCCAACATTTTTATCACGTAAACGTCTGTTGGTTTATGTTCCTAATAAATATAGTAAGCATCGATTACACAGTACTGATTTACTGCATCAGTTCAAGATCTTTTTGTTAACAGTGTTATATGCATCAAGTCCGATCTCTTTGGAGCATATTACACAGAATGCGCAATTACAAATGCGGAGTTTACATATATCTCAGTTGATTCGATATGCAAGAGCATGCTCTATGTATGAACAATTACTAAAACGAGGTAAATTATTGACAAACACGTTGATGAAACAAGAATATCAGCAGTCTCGTTTAAAGTCATCATTTTGAAAGTTCTATGGTCGATACAATGACCGTGTCAGCAAACACAATTTTTCATTGAGTCAAATAATGACTGACTTTTTTCTTACTAATTGTTAGTCCATTATTTAAACATTGAATTGTCGACGGATTTTCCGATATTATCCAATCATGACAAGGAGCACATGGCGGGTGTAACCGGTTGGCAGGGGATGCTCACTCCTCCATAGCACCTGATCCCACCTCTGATGTTTTTGCAGTCTCCTATTTTGTATGGACTTTGGAACTTAAATACTGTTTGTTATCTTCATATATTTCATCCAGAAGTCATCAATAACTTCGAACTCAAACGTATTGTTTAACAATTTTTAACATTCATTTTTTCTTCATTCAGTATCAACAAGTATTGCAAGTGGTTACATTTAAAAGGAATATAAAAATTTACAGAATTGTAATATTTTACAACAGGCAAATGTGACATGATAACAAGCAAATTGTTTTCAGTACGAAACTCAAGTTCCCCACTTCTTTAGTTTGACACACACTATTGGAATTCATGCTGAAGGGCTGATTTGAAAAGCAAAAGCTCGATAATACGAGGGGTGATCAAAAAGTTCGCGAACTATATCTATATTTACAAAACAGCAATTCAGATCAGAATGAAATTTGGCACATGTAGAGTCATACACATGTTCTATAAATAAAATATGTAATGGAACGTTTTGTCCCGTGTTTGTGACGTCTTAATGTGAAATGACGTCATAAGGTAGATCACTTGTGACAAAAAAAATGGTTGACTCAGTCGTATTCGAGAAACGAACGGCTGTAAAGTTAACTGTATATCTTGGAAATTCCTTAGCAGAAGCTTATAATAATTTGTACACGGTTCATGAAGACAAGATAGTTTTGTCATTAATTGGATTGATTGTTTAAGTGAAGGAAGGGAGATGTTTAAAAATGATGTTTGTTCTGTTGCCCGGTGAAAACAAACTGGGAGAGAGACGTGTCCTTTGTTAAGCAGTTTGATTTGAAAGATCGCCAACTTACAGTTAGAAAAATGGATGAATATCTTTACAATAATATAATTATCAAATCCCTAAAATATCGTTTACTTTAGACCTTAAACATATCAGATATGATAAAGTGAAGGCACCCATACTTTATCCACATGAAATAAACGACGATCAAAAGACAGAGGAATAGGCTTTTGATGGTCACCATGCTCATTCTGTAAAAGGATATCATTATCCACCCACACTATTGCAGAGATTAGGCCGTTTTTGGCAAATGTACTATTTTTGTTGCAAAAAATAACTTGCATGGTAAGAAATATAAGAGTCCGAAAAAATGTTAAGCTTCTGTGACAGAACGCTAAAGAGCATGTCACGTGATCGCCTATATCACGTGATCCGCACATGGGCAGAATGATTGCAGATGCGCATTAAAACAGGAGAGGACTACTTTGAAACATTTTCAATACTGAAACCCCATATCATTTCTTTTACGGAAGTTATTCAATCAGTTCGCGAACTTTTTGATCACCCCTCGTACAGTTATTTTGTCTACGTCAATTGTAATCTTTTTTAAGGAAATCTCAGCTCAAAACTGATTTACCAGGTAAAAAAGCCTAGGTAAGGCTCGATTACAACATATGTCAACGTGATTTCAAATAAAAGAAATCAAAAGGGAACATTCTTTTTTTAATTTGTCCGTTTTTCATACTGTTTTTTTAAAGTGATCTTCAGCCGTATGACAAAAAAACCTTTGAGAATGCCTAATTCAGATTGCGTTCCGGTTTCAGATAAAAGTCTGTAAATGAATATAAAGCTTTTTCCCATAAATGGACTGTTTGAGTCACGGAAATGAATTACAGACTTCAGAATGAGTGCTTGATAGTTGCATAATATATATTTATTGAACAAATTCTCAGTGTTCTGATAACAAAACGAGAGTGTTCAAAGGAACGCATGTGTCGCCTGCTTCTAGCTTCTTTAAAGATGTAACTAAATCTAAGAGTGTCAGCTATCTATATGCTACTATCATAAACAGTATTTCATGCAAAAAATCCGGTATGATAGTTCATAAATACACACACACACAAAAAAACACATCCACATAGTATAAGACTGCGATAGAGTTTGTCAGTTGAAAAAATATGATTCCCAACCCTCAAATGAATATTAAGTTGAAATCATTTATCATTTTACATGTGTTAAGAACAGATATTCTTAATTTAGGATTATTATGCCAAACTTCGGCACTTTGAAAAACTTTGGTGAAAACTTTGACACTTTGAAAAACTTTAGCGAAAACTTTTACACTTTGAAAAACTTTGGCGAAAACTTTGACACTTGGAAAAACTTCGGCGAAAACTTTGACACTTTGATTTACTATGATTAACTATAGTTTACTATAGTTAACTATAGTTAACTATAGTAAACTATAGTTAGCTATATATTTTTAAGCGGTTAGCTTCGCTAGCCGCTTTATGGCATGTGTCCGATTTTTATCGACACCGGAAACTTCCATAAGGCGCTACCTATCGACAACGGAAACTTCAACAAAGCCTCTACCTAGTACCTATGATTTGTTTCTAACACATATAACATATGTTAAATAAAATCAAGACTATCAAAACAACATAATCTTTCGGTTTTTTAATGTTTTTCTGATTTTGTTTGTCAATGAAATAAATTTATAATTGTTGTATTAAAAAAGGTTTATGTATAGGAGCATTTGGTACCGAGATTAAATTTCCGTGACGTCAGCTGATGGCGATCGGGCCCTGTGACGAAATTCGAAGTCAGCATGAAGTTTAGCTGATAACATTATCAACGCGTTAGATTAAACTTTAGGAAGAAATGTATAGCGAGAAATATCATATTTGAACCCAATGCTACACGAAAACCAGTAGGCATTTCCGATTTATGTGTTAAATTGAAGCCTGAATCGAACAGGTGGTCAAAATGGCGTTGGACACCTTGTGTATTTATATATAGAGGGGGTAGAATGTTTCGATATTTGGCTAATTTAGAGACTTACTGATAAAAATTCAGGTGCCTGTGATTTATTATAGGGCACCCCTCATGAACAATAAATATTTAACCGAATTATGCTACTGCCACAGGGAGGACGGGTTAATTACTGGCTAAAGGGGTTGAAGATTATTACCGACTGCAAAACATCGGAGAACAGTTTCATTTTCCAAAATATTAAGGCATCCCTTTAATTAACTTAAGTAATACTAGTACACGAAGAAAGCCTTTATATAAAAATACTGAATACATCTGTAAGTTGTACAGTTATGGATTACTTCCATAATGAAACGTTTGTTTTCTTCTCCTTTTTTTCTCAATTGAAATTATTTAAAAGATGATAAAAGCTTTGTTTCCAGGGATAAATTCTGTACTCAGTCTAATTATTACAAACTATTTTAAACGATCACATTTTTATTTAAAAAAAAAATAATGGGAGCCTGAAAATACTAAAATTAATTTTAAAAAATTGGCGAAAAAAATTTAATCGGCATTCGATCCTTTTCTAAAAATCAGCCGATATAAAATATGCACAGAAAAAAAGAGGCATGAAAAATCTTGACGATAAGCACAAATTGAAAATTATGTCTAATGAATGATTATTTTTGAAAGTTTGCTAAATTCCTATGCAAGGTATAAGTTGTAAAAATACTTTTTAAATTTGAATTTGTCCAATTTGTTAATTATCATTTTGAACCTTTGAGAAGAAATAAAAATTAAAATACAGATGCTTACAGACATATTGATAGAAATTCGCATACTTGTTTTTAGTAAAAAAAAAACAACAAAAAACAATATATTGCTTATGCGACATATTGAAGAAAATGACAATGATACCTAGGTAATTCTTGCAATGGACAATTTAATTGTTTGTTATACACTGACTTTTAGTGAACCTTTGAATTTTTGAAATACTAGTATTGATGGATTAAACAACAACTTTCCTTTTCACACGTTTTTTTTTTTTTTTTTTAATACAATATTTGATGAAAAATATTTGCCAAATACTCAGTATATGTTCGTTTATACATATCGTGCAAGACTCTTTTTTAAATAATTGTCATATTCCATTTACTTATTCGAACATTTAATTGTATGAAAAGTCAGTAATGTATACATTTCTTAAAACTTTATTATCTTGTTTTCTTGTCTTTCTTCCTGTGAGAGAAATAGTTCATAATATTAATAAACAGATGTACTCAGTATCTGTATCAAAATACAGAATGAACAGTGATCGGTCTCAAAAGAAAAACAGATCCTTGAAAGTTCCGGTGCCTAGGAGAAGTAAGCATCCCCAATGACAGGTCACACCTGCTGACCCGCAGTGAGCCTACGAAACTGAAGCTCTCTGAAATTAATTAATTCTCTGCTCGTCCATCCACTTTTCTCAGACTAGCCAGCTAAAGATCTATGTACAGCACTCCACATCAATTAATCTAAAGAATTTGAATTATCATTTTATTTTCTTTTTGAGTTGTTTGCTATAGTAGCCTTTACAGTTACCTAATTTCAGAATCAATAGAGCCAATTAAATTTGCAACATCAACATAATTCTTTTTTCGTTCTGAGCACTTTTGGACGCCACCAATGGAGACAATTAGGGAAAATTTTTTGAAATTGAACTTCCTGTCTTTCAAACTGAAAATCTCAGGTTGATATTTTGAAACAAACATTTGAGACATCAGTCTGGGATCTTATTGGTTATACCATTTAGTTAAGTACTACAAAAATTCAGTGTGTCTGCTTCTTCGCTGATGACACTGGAAAAAGATATGCATGCCTACTTTAATATCATCATTCAATGCATTTTTTGTTATTGTACACTGTACATATTCGATGAAAGCATGCTAACCGCTTTTGAGTACTTTCAGTACTTTGATTTTTGTAAGGAACGGTCCGGCATATAGTTCTCTCCTACATGAAAATGGGAGAGGATCGTACACTTTGGCCGTGGTTTGCGACGATGGCGTTACCAGGGTTTTTTAAAAAAAAATATCAATTGATGAAAATTCTTGTAAAATTCAAAGAAATATATACAAAAATTACAAAACATATATTCTAGATGTTTTGTTTATCCAAGCTTTTTCAAAAGAAGTGTACGACAGCATATATAAACTTTAAAAGGTAGCACACAATTCCTTTCAGTATTGGAACTCTTCAACTCCAGGGGAAAAGACAATTAAGTTCAAACTACGTTACAAATGTTTTAATAACGATACGTGTTTCAAAGTCTTCAAACCAACTGTCACTCTACACGATCCATTGTGGGATCCCGATGACCCGATCCCGATGTATTTTCATAATAATTTTAAAAAATATAGTTTTTGTGGTTACTGAATATAATACAGTTTCAAAGAACAGTATTATGAGCTCATAAACATGTATAAATGTTAATTATCAACACCAACTCAAAATTCAAAAGTTTTAAGTTAAGTTAAATTGTCCGGGGTATTCTTTGTAAAGAAGGCCAAAGATCGAGGCCAAGTGAATTGTTTATAATGTTTTATGACAATCAGTGCACATTTTTAATAGCATAGAATACCTCGTTAAATGTCAATAATATGCATATGTATATTGGCACCTTTAACTTTCTAGTTAAGTAGGTAAAAGGACAAGGTCAAGGGTCATGAAGTCGGTAACCATGGCAATTTACAAATGCTATACTGCCTAGCAATAAATGTGCAAAAAGTCCATATCTCTAAGAGTTCTTGAAATACAAGGTGTGACAGATGGACAGACAGACAGCTAGACAGACTGACAGACGCCGGGTAAAGTGATCCCTTAGTGCCGCTCTGCTCCGTAGGCGGCACAACAATCACTTTTTATATGCCCTTGACAATCTTTATTTGCTGTCTACCTCCCTGAGTACTTAAATGACATAGATACATGTATACATTCTGTCTTGCATTTAAAAAATATCCCCAAAAATCTAAACATTTTCTTTACCTGTAGTTCTACATTCAAATCTTAACAAGAACGAAATAAATAAATAAAATAAAATAAAATGAATAAACCAAAAAATATAGCTGTCTGTTGTACAGTGTATTTGTAGAATTATTATGATTAATACGATAAAAAATACAGACCCGTTCTCTCGCTTCGCTCTCGCATGAAATGCATATTCAGATTTTCTCTAGTTAAAAGATTTAACTAAAGAAAAACATGCAAGGCGCTATAAAAAAAGGTGTTTGAAATTAAAACGCAAGAAAATTTATGTAAGGTCAACTCGAACAACGACTTTGAAAAGTCTAAACTTACCATCTGAGCTATTCTGATTTACATATGTACTATGTTTAACTATACACCCGGTAGTCATAGAGATATTTTTTGCATTTTTTCGTGAACCTTGAGCCTAGGGCGGGTATGTTCCCATCATTTTTAAAATAATTATATGAAAGTATCATAATCTTATTTGGGACATATTTGTCCTGAAGTACTTCTTGGCAAAAAAAAAAAAAAAAAAAAGAACAAACAAAATTTGTTGATTTCCCCTGGAAATGCCGTTTTTGTAATCTATGAAGGATAGTGCAATGATAAATATAAGGGTTCAAGATGCAAATTTTAAAATTTTAGACATATATACAAAAGAGAATAATCAGTGGATGTTATTTCGACATGTTACTTTCCTGAAAATCATTCTATCCTATATGACATTTTCATGAGTCTTGATAAGGCATCATTCTGGACTCTCAGTACCTGGATTAATTGAGCCCTCGATCATTATTACAATATTTAGTCGCTGGTCAAAATCTAGTGAGCAGGTCAAGGATCGCGTCAATAGCCAAACTAATAAAACCAGTCAAGTGTTACTGGATGTTGAAATAAACACGACTGGAATCCTAAATAAACTATGGTGGGTATCGGTTAAAAAGCCATCAAGTTTAGGGGACGTTAAACTGGTATAAAGCTGTATTTTGAGGAAAAAAATGCCTGCTTTGTAGTAGGTACCGGGGATTCATTATACATACACACGTACATGTAGTAGGTACATGAATTCACATTATAATATTGTGTACAGAAACAAGCAAAATCTTATCTTGTTATCTGACCTATAAATAAAAAATGCAAGTTCTTTGTTTAAATTTATGATAAGTACTGTTTAAACAACTTTCAGAGCCGACAAAACATATACATGGGTCTTCTATCAAGGACATTGCTTTTCAGATGTGTTGTAAATATATATCCGTATCCTTTTACATTGATTTATTTCTTGATTTCAGAATTCATCATAAGTAATATATTATGTGTCTTTCTTTTTTTTTTTTAATTTTACATGGGTATCAATTACCAATTCTACAAGAATGTTTCAAACCCCTGTCAATTAACCAATTAACAAATTCATATTATGTTTCTTTAGACAAAAATGACAACCATCATTCTATCGGTATTCCAACGATGCATAAAAGTTAACGCAACGCATAATCTTACTGCAAATACTTACCAGAAAACGCTGGGTTTTCCATTTCCGACAATTTCCCAGTGTATGGAAGTGCCTAACAATTGTATACCAATAAATAATCAGTTGGTTTTGACATAAGTGCTCCTTGCAGGTCCCACAGATAAATACAGTCTAGAGTAATAAAGTTGAATTGGAAGATACGTCGGAAGAAAACGCCGTCCACATTAGAAAGGTTTCGGTTGACTGATTTTCGAATAAATAAATCTAACCTGACGAACAACTTGCATTGAAGTCACAGTGTTGCATTTTTTACCTGTAATGAGCAAACTGAGGTAAACTCTCGATACAAGGATATAGTTTAAAACAAACTGGAAATAGGCTAGCAGTGAAGGCAAATATATACATGTACAAGTTTGAATAAACTGTATTCAGTAATAATTTACTATCAGCAAAGCCGAAGATGAAATTTAAAACGAAACCTAACCAGATAAAATTAATTAAGCGAGAATAACGGGGACCAGATGAAAAGCAATAAATAAATAAATGAATAAATAAATAAAATAAATAATAATTATTAAAAAAAAGTAAATATTATTATATAACTTCAATAGGTGTTGGGAATGCATTTGAAACAAAACACAGCTACACGTACTGTATCAACCACTATAATTGAACTCACGTTAACGAATGCTTTTTCCATCAAGACCATTAATAGTCGCAATAGGGTATGATATTCCTCTTCCGTTAAAAAAAATTTTAACGTCTCTTGAAATTATTGATGAAACTTTTAAAACATTATTTTGTGGTAGCTGCCGAAAAAAGTCGATAGATTTCGTACATTTATTTATCATAGAATGGACATTGTCAAACTTTTTCTTGATTTGCGATGCATATGTGTATACCTGTCATATAAAAATTCCTAGATTCTGACTTTGTTTCGGGGAAATATTTGCCGTGTCAGTCAGTATAGAATCGCATTTTTTTTTCAAAATTCATAGAAAATATGAAAAAAGTGTTGAAACAAAAGTCCATTGAAACAATACAAATTGGAAAAAAGGCAAACTTAGACCTCTTCAAACATCCGAGGATGGATCAGGTACCACGAAGGATTAAGCGGCCTATGTCAACTGATCACACCAACCCTATATTACTTGTCATGATCGGGTAAACGTTAAATTGCAGATATGTCAGTGTATAAATATTGACCCATCAATTAGTATGAAGAATGTCGGCAAGAGTTCGCGATCTCGAGCTCGTACTCCTACGTGGATATAAGAATCCTTAATGCTACGTGTCAAAACAAAATTTTCATGCTGAATAGATTATCTCATTAACATTCAAAAATTAAATACATATATTTCTTAGAATATAGCTCCTTCGTGAAGATAATGTCTTCGTGTTACATGGATATTTGCGAGAACAACATTCTGATGTCAGTTTCATTCTTAAATCCATAATGACAGTAATCCTTCTTAATTGTATGAACATTGATACCTGTCATTTAATTCAGACAGTGAAAAAAAACCCCTCAAAAATGTTTCCATTTCATCTTCCAGATACAATAGAGAGGCCATAGGAAACAATTTCAATGATCTAATCGTGTTTTGACAAGCACCACCAAGGATTCTTATATCCAAGAAAGATAACAAACAGTATTAAAGGTCAAAATTCCATAAAACAAAACAAACTGGGAGCAGAGCAAACACGGATCTCCAAAACATCAGAGGTGGCCTCAGGTGCCACGAGGAGTGAGCATCCCCTGCTGACCGGTCACACCTGCCGTGTGCTCCTTGTCATGATGGGGAAATAACGGAGCAATCCGTTGTCAATTCAGTGTACAGTGTATAAATAATGGACTGATAATTAGTATGAAAAATGTCAGTCAGCATTTGACTCAATGATAAATTGTATTTGCTGACAAGGTCATTGTATCGACCATAGAACTGATGAGATGATGACTTCAAACAAGGCTGCTGAAATTCTTGTTTCATCAACTTGTTTGTTAATAATCTACCTCGTTGTAGAAATTGTTCATACGTAGAGCATGCTCTTGCGTATCGAATGAATTGAGATAGATAAACTCCATATGCAGGTGATAAGGGTATATTGCTGCACAAGTAAGGGAAGTTAAAATCATCACGTTTATGATAGAATTTGGTTGTTAGATTACCAGTAACGTCTTTTTCAAGTAAAATATACAAATACAAAACATATGAAGTTGAAAATTCGTAAGTTTTTAAGCTATTGATTTTGGTAAAAAAAATTGTCCATCAATTCTTTGGAATTTTTAGGTACATGTGACCATATCTGATTTACACTATTTCTTGAATATAACTTGTTGCACATTACTCTTGAAGTTTCTCCTTCACTACTGTTAATATTTTAGCGAGGAGTAGAGAAAGAGGCTTGGTAGAACATTTACTGGAACATATGTATCTTTGTTTGTTAGGATTTTCAGGAAATATATATATGGGAATCCAATATAGCAACATACATGGTAGTAGAAATTAAAAAAGAGATTACGTATATCCTCGTTACATCAACTTGTTTACTAAATAGTTTGCCTTTTTTGATATGGTATTGCGTTAAAATGCGTGAACGGGGAAGGGGGTTAAAAAAGAGTAGAGCCTTTTTGATATCATTCGTACGTAGAGCATGATCTTGAGCATTGACTCAATTGAGAGACATAAACATATATGCAGATGATAAGAGTACATTGTTAGATGTGGATACTTAAAAATTCCAAGGAACTTTTAAAAAATTTGAATCACGAGATGTTACCAAAATCAACAGCTTAAACCACTTTTCAACTTTATACACAACCATTCCCCACGACAAATTAAAGACCAGGTCTTCCAACAATTTATTGGATTGTTATGGGTACCAATTGCGCCCCGTTATGAGCAGACTATGAAAAGAGGAAAACACTTGTTGTGAAGATCAACTCGAGTTTTAGATATTTCGTCGATGTATGAACATGTTTTACTGGTCCCCTTGAAAAAAAAAAAGAAAAGTAGCCCTTGCACTTGCTTCTCCTTACCGTAATATTGTATTTTATGAACCCTGTGATGACAAAATGTTAAGTGTCTAATAACAATGTCTTCGAGGGTAAGTCTAGAATTTTTAGATATAATATGGAACACAACTCGATATTTTTTGGTGTCCCTACATTATTCAAACGAACATTTTGACGGCAATACTTCAATTCTCTTTTTTCCTTTAGAATTTCCAAGCCCAACTAAAAACTACACAGGGTAAAAGATTATTTTTCCACATATAATATGTTCTTGCGTATCGAATCAACTGAGATAAGAATTTTGTATGCAAATGACAAGGGTACATTGCTATACAATAAATGAGAGCCGACGATAGAAAAGTTGAAGTCATCATTTTAAGCAAACATAACCTACATGTACCCCTTGCTCCCGATTTGACTGACTAGTTTCGTAGCAATTGTAAGGCCTTTATTTTTGTACTAATCCGACTATAAAAAGACTCGTCTACTTGATACAAAGTGCTTTCTACGGGTGGGACCGGTCAAAAGGGATGCTTTTTCCTGCAATGTACCTGATCCCACCACTGGAATATCCAGGGGTCTGTGTTTTATACCCTCTTCTAAAATTTACGTCGCTTATAGATCTCTTGAGCTCTATCACGGTTTGTTATATTCATTCTTAAATTTACGTACAGTTTATTCAGCGACCAGACTTAATGAAGTGATTTAATTTTTTTTCTAGTAAGTAAATTGCAAGTTTTGAATTGTTTGCATAAAATGGTTTAGACGCAGTTAGCATATCATATTGCAATTAGTATTCGAACTAAAGTGATTTATTAAAAACATGTAACAGCTGCTTTGTAGTTTGATATGTTTATCAAAAATGGAATCATTTTTTATTCCAATATTATGCGTACGTATATTTTAAAATAGTTTAAACATTTCAGTAACTTATTTCGACACTACCTGTCATTTTGACCAGGCAACAAAACAGATTCTGAAATAAACCCTAGCAATGGTCGTTGTTCGAATGGTCATACATATTGGTATTAAATCCATTTTTAACAGGATTTCGACATCTAATACACAACAATTAGGTTTCAAACAATGAATTATACAACATGATAAGGATTATGTTAAAATGCACCTCGCTTACTTTAAGATTTTTGAACAGTGTAGAAAAGAATAAAATATTTTTTTATTTGTATTTTGATTTGATTCTACTAGTACATCCCATATAGAATAGGACCTGTGGCCTTTTAATACTAATATGAACTATAAATAAACTTAATATTCCATGACAATACCAGCACACTTGATGGTGATAATTGTGCAACAATATTGTTTTATAATTATCTAATCCATCCCTAGCTAATTTTGAGGATTGTTCCTTTTTTAAAAAATGAAAATTATATCCAACCATTGAGATTGTTTTTAACTTTGACTTATATATAATAAAATTCCTTTAATATTTTAAAATTTTATCAGTGAAATATTGTATTTAATTTAATGTGGTAAAAAATTCCAAGTATATATTATTTCACACTGTGATCTTTTTTAAAGAGCAAAAACTATTTTTCGTCCCTGTATAAAGAGTGTAACAGAAAAATCCTTAGTTATAAAGTAACTAAAGTATTCAAACTCTATCTAAAGTCAAGGTCAGAAAATAAAATGTTGGTACCGAAAGAAAAGTTTTTCATAAGAGAATCACTTTGAAATACGATTTTCCTGGCACTAACCATTTTTACAAGGTTCATTTTTTTTCTAAGGAACGTCAAGAATTAAGGTCAAGGTCAAATGTTAAAATAAAATGGTTCCCTTAACGTTAAACTCAAATGTCTTTTATTTCAGAGAAAATATCTTGGCACAAGAAAGAAACCTCTGAAATTTGAGAGTCCGATCACCAATCACCAATCGAAAAGATTCAAAGGGACCAAATTCAAAGATCAAGGTTATAAGGACATAACTGTTACCATCCAAGAAAATGCTCTGTCTGTAGAAATATGCATGTGAAATAAGAACACTCTTGTACAAACTGTTCAATACTTATGGCCAAGATTAAGGCTTTTAAAAATGAAGTGGGTCAATTTCCAAGATCAAGTTTATTGTAAATAATAATTGTACCCAAGGAAAAATCTTTTCTCCGTAAATATACAGGTGGACCAAGAAAGTCCTATCATCATCATTTATACATTATGGCAAGATTTAAAGTTTGTCGAAATTTTGCAAAAGCAGGTTAAACTCTAAGGTATTCAGTATCTTTTGACAAAAAATGTTGTTTTTGTTAATTTTATAATTAAATGTGATCGCCATTTGACGTTATTATTTAGATTAGCAGGTGCTTGTCCTGTAATTCAGTAAGGACACTGTGCTCTATCCGCACCAGATGCTCCCATCTAAAGTTTATAGTAGAACGTAAATTTTCGCCAGAAATAACTATAAATATGGACAAAATATGACGTGATCAGACAAAGGTGTTTTGTGACTGGAAAAGTAAGTAAACATTCATCTTATATTATTTTTAGTTATAATTCCTCTTTTAAATTTATTAAACTCTTAATGTTAAAGCGACAATACAGCTGCAAAGCATCTTTCTTTCGTTTACATTTACCAAAGATATATATCGTAACAATTAGGCGTCGATGGTTAAAAAAACATGAATCCCCCTTACCCACCGTGGTAATAAGGTAATTAGAACCTTTCGGAAATTCAAGGGTCATATCTTGCGTAGCAATCTTAGATCACGGGACTTCATTTATGTTAGTTTTTTCTTATTTCATTTACAAAAGAGAAACATTGTAATTCATTGATTTAATGCCACAGTGTGAAAGGATATGAAATTAATACTTTGAAGTTAAAAAAAATGTTAAATGATTTTGTCCAATACATGTTTTATATAAAATGTATGTTATAACCATTGGTTAGTTTACAGGTTGCCAACAGATTACTTTTACCTACTTGTATAGATCGGGTTTGTTGCATGAAATACACATGTTAAATTTATGAAGAAAAAAATTAGTGGTATTGGTATAATTTTAAGCAAAAATCACTGTAGAAATAATGACTTTTAAAATTTTTAATTATTTAGTATTTGATCTTTTTGAAAATCCCTAAACATTTTTTTCATTTTATGCAATTTAAAGTATTTTTTCTTCCTTTATATTTTCATTCAGTTTTTTCCTTATCATTGATCAACCCCCCCCCCCCCCCCTTCTTATTATATAAATAAAAATATAGAAAATATAACATGTATTATTATACAAGGAGAAAAAATAAAGCAAATAAGGAAATACGCAGTTAGAAGAAGGCGAAACCCCTATCACGTTTCAATGCATATTTATGGGGTCATTAATATTTATATAGAATTAAATGAAATGAATAAAATTATTTGATATTGAAAGTTGTAATTTTCTGGAAGTTAAATCTTATTTAAATAGTTGAAAAACAAAAAAGAACGATTAAATATTTTTTTTTAATGAGAAAGCTTCTTTAGGTGGAAGAGTAAAAAGAAATTGTGTATATATTATCAAAATATTTAAGGAATAACTGTCTTATTTTTCGAATTCATGAAGTGATCAATGGATTGGCTTGTGTGATAATTTGCATAAACGCCGAAGGCGTTTATGCATAAAATTATAACACAAGCCAATACATTGATCATCTTCATGAATTTGGTGACAGTTATTCCTTATATTTACATGCTTTGATTCCGCCAATCCACGGGCTCCAAGCCTGCTTCTCTCTAGGTGTTGTCCCGCCCTGCACGTGGTTTTTTTGGAACCGCGCCAAAACATTCATGAGGAAATCAATTACATATATTATCTCGGGAAAAGACATGGAAATGTAAAACAGATATATGTAATGACATATGCTAAGTTAGACATGTATTATTTCAGAAGTAACTCTTGAAAAATATACCAAATGGGGAAAAAAGCATTGCTGTGTTTGTTAACATGTTTCAGGACTCTCTAACATGAGCTCCCCAAACATCCAGATCTTGCTGACCGTGCTGTTTATGGTTTCTCTCGGAGTCCATTCAGACCACTCCCTGACTGAGAGAAATCCTGGAACACAGCTTTGTATGGCAATGCAGTTCAAACTTTTTATCAACATTTTTTAGTAAACCTAAGATAATATATTGAAATTACAATTTATTTCATTATTGTTTCATATGATAAACTAATTATTCTTCTTTTTAGTAAATAATCTGTTAACAACAAACCTGCTGGGTGTTCAGGTTCCCAAGGTCGACGGGAAAAACGGTCCACTAGCCCTCGTATTAGAAAAGTAAATGTATTTAATATACAAAGCTGTACTTTAACAATCTTTGTAATTTTGTGCTCAACTGGCTATCAGTTTAGTATCGCAGAAATGTTCATTGTAATTTAATATCGGGATCATGGAAAACTATAAGATCATTTCATGATTTCTAAAATATGTGATTTTTCATAGTAAGATTATTTGTGCACCATGAATGCAAAATTTTCTTCAATAGTTACAGGATATTGTGACAATTGTGATGTTGATATTATCAAATAACTGGATGTTTTAAAAAAATGAAAAGCGAGATTTAATCATGATTGGCTGAAAACATTTTTTGTTATTGCTTTGATTTCATAATTGTAAATTTCATGATTGCAGTTTGAAAATTACCGATGTACATCTACCTGGAGGTGTCATCAGAATTAAACAGAGAGACCCACTTGTTTTGACTTTGAATATCGACAGCGCGTCTTTGAATGGAACAAGTGATCTTCTTGCCAACTATAATGTACTGCTGTAAGGAAACGATACATTTATTCATTCCTTTTTATTGTAAAGAAAGATGATACAAACAAAAAATGGATGCCTGGATTGATATATATTTTTGCCTTTTTTATGCTAATAATGCAAATAATAAATTTCTATAATATTAGGAAATTGAAGACACTCTGTTATGTTCAGAATTATACCTTTCTGCAACCATCCTTATTGATGGATACAAATATTTTTTCACTTCCATTTCCATAATTGTGAAACTGACTAGAAAATTAAACGATGTAATTATGTCCCAAATTAAATGTATTTAAATGTTTTATTTTTGTATTCGTTCAGGCTTCAGCAAACAATCAATGGATTACTAGATGTTAGTGCTGAATTTGGATTGAGTGTTGACGTAATACCAGGTATATATTTTATAAAAACGCTTGTACATATTCACACGTAGTGATATACACTCAGAGAAAGAGTGAAAGAAATGCAGAAAAAGAATGAAAGAATATCAAAATATAGATTTAATCAACCTTAATTTTTAATTATTACAGATTTAGAAAACAAAACTCTTCAGACCGAAAACTGCATAATTCAACCTTTAAAAGTGAAAGTGAAGGTCTCCGTCCTTGAATCCATTCTACAATTCCTTTTAGACCTTTTAACTGCTCTTCTTCAAACTACAGTGGAGAGTACCCTAGATGATGTGGTAAATGTGACATATTTTAGTAAAAATTAAAAAAAAAATTTTTTAAATGTTTAACATTTGTTTCGGGTATTATTGTTGAAAACCTTAATACGCTATTCCATTCCATTTCCTAGATTTGTGAAACAGTAATAAGTACCATAAACAACGGAGGAAATCCAGTTTTTGATTTGTTTGGAAATGTTATAGGTATTCAGGGAAAAGCGTGCTTTTCTTTTTATTTTTATGTGAATTTTAAACACAATTCATTCACTTGATATTGATATTTTCCATTGTCATTCGTTACAACTTATCGATATCTTAAATTGTTTTGTTAAAAAAATAATAGTAATTTGATTTCAAGAAAAAACATTAATATTCTTAATTTTCCATATTATTTAACGAAGTAGACTGGAGAGAAAAATTTGAAATTAAGTACTTTAATTAATGATGGCCAAAAAGACTAGTTGGCATAATTTTCTTTATTGCTTTACAGGATAGAGTCAAACAAGTCAAACAACGATTAACCAAGAGAACGAACCATACTTGCTGTCGTTTAATGTACAACTACTTTAAAAGAATAAAACTGTTTTGCAAAGCAATACTAAAGTATGACTATCATTTTTTTATGGATGAGTTTTTTTGTTTTATTTTCAAGAATGTTTTGTATTCATAAACAAGTCATGTGTTTGCATTTGATTATCAATCTAAATCATCCCTATTTGTTCAAAACCCAAAACTGATTAACGAAAACATCATTGATACATAGTAAAAAAAATGTCTTCGTGGTTTTAAATAACTCGCCATTTTTAAGATTGATCACCAAGAAATACTGCCAATGATGGCCAATTAAAAGACAATGTAGGTCAAAAAAAAAACCAAGCTGTTAAGACATTTTAACAATCATTCTTTACATAAAAGTTATATTATTTATGGAGACAAATAGAAATAACTAACAGTATTCAGGCTCGAAGTTCACTCAAACAATGCAAATCAGGAACAGCGCAAACACGGACCTCTAAAACATCAGAGGCGTGATCAGATGCCTTTGAGAGGTTATCATCCCCTGCCGACCGGGCACAACATTGTCATGATGGAAGTTCCATCGACAATTAAATGTGAAAATAATGACTTACAATTAATATGAAAATCATCGAAGTCAATCAGCATTTGACTTATAATAAATTGTGTTTGCTGAAAAGACCATTGTACCGACCATAGAACTGACGAAATGATTACTTTAAACGAGACTGCTGGTATTCTTATTTCACGAACTTGTTTGTTAGTAACTGACCTCGTTTATAAACTGATCATACGAAAAGCATGTCCCTGCGTATCAAATCAACTGAGAGAAATACCGGGTATAATTCAAAGGTATATTAATGCATTAGTAACGGAAGTTGACGATCGAAAATCTTAAGTCTCACATTTATCATCAACCTTGTTTTAGATTACTCTTAACGTCTAACTATAGTAAAATTTCCAGAAGTGAAATAGTTGTGTCAGACTCGGTGATATCTCTTATTTCAATTTTATTGGGGTGAACTGTATGGAGATAAAGAACAGTATTCAAGCTCAAAAGCTCATTTAAACAATACAAAATAGGAGCAGAGCAAACGCGAACCTCCGTAACATCAGAGGTGGGATCAGATACCATGGAGGAGTGAGCATCCCCTGCCGACCGGTCACACCTGCCATCTGCTCCTTGTCATAATCGGAAAAAACAACGGAAAACTCCGTCCTCAATTCAGTGTGTAAATAATGGACTTTCAATTGGTATGAAAAACGTCAATCAGCATTTGACTCAATGATAAATTTGTAATTTACGAAATAATGACTTTAAACGAGACTGCTGATATCTTTGTTTCACCAAATTGTTTGTCAATAATTTACGTCGTTTTAGAAATTGTTTATACGTAATGCATGCTCTTGCGTATCCAATCAATTAAGATAATATTATATAAACCCCTTACTTATGTAGTATTATACCTTGATCACCTGCATACGGAGTTTATATAACTCAGTTGATTCGATATGCAAGAACATGCTCTACGTATGAACAATTTCTAAAACGAGGGAAATTATTGACAAACAAGTTGATGAAACAAGAATTTCGGCAGTCTCGTTTAAAGTCATCATTTCATAAGTTCTATGGTTGATACAATGATCTTGTCAGCAAATACTATTTATCATTGAGTCAAATGCTGACTGACGTTTTTCATACTAATTGTTAGTCAATTATTTATACACTGAATTGAAGACTGATTTTTCCGTTATTTTTCGATCCTGACAAGGAGCACATGTTGGGAGTGACCGATTGGCAGGGGGTGCTGACTCCTCCATGGCACCTGATCCCACCTCTGATGTTTGGAGGTCCGTGTTTGCTCTGCTCTTATATTGTATTGTTTTATAGACTTTTGATCTTGAAAACTGTTCGTTATATCATATGTCTGTAATAAATATATTTTCTTACTTTTGTAATACCTTCTGGCATACATGTATACCTGGTATACTAAACTGCGTATGTAGAAAGCTATCTTATTCTGGCATTTCTATCAAATTTTGTGTTTTGATTAATACTTGTAAAAGTTTAAAAATAATAAATAACCTTGTAACATAATGTAGTAGTCTTTCTCTTTGAAAATGTTTTTTCCTCAGGAAGTGTAGATTCATATTTGTTCAAATCATGACCCCCGGGTGTAGGGTGGGGCCAAAATGGCCGATCAAAGTTTTATATAGGAATATATAGAAAAAATCTTTAAAATCTTCTTCTCAAGAACCACTGGGCCAGGAAAGATGAAACTCAGGTGGAATCATCCTCATGTAGTGTAGATTTAAGTTTGTTCAAATTATGACCCCCAGGGTTAGGGTGGGGCAGTTAATGGCCGATCAAAGTTTTACATAGGTAAATGTAGGGAAACCTTTTAAAATCTTCTTTTCAAGTACTTCAAAGCCATGATTAGTAATATTAATATGAAATCATCCTCAGTAATGTAGATTCTAGTTCGCTCAAATCATGATCCCCTAGGGGCTTAAAATTCAAGCCCCCCCCCCCCAAAAAAAAAAAAAAAAAAAAAAAAAAAACCACAGTAAACTTTCAGTTCTGATCTGATATGTGCTCTTTCCTAGCCGATGTGCTCAGGTGAGCGCTGTGGCCCCTGGGCCTCTTGTTTATATATCAGATACACAGGACATTACATCGTAATTGATCGGTTTTGAGGAAAGAAAATCATATTTTAGATTTGTTATTCCCAAAAGACGTCGCTGCAGTCTGTCCTTAAAATAAAATCGAACGAACTAAGTCATTGGTCCCACGGTAGCGTGTTGACTTATGATCTCTGACAATGTACACATTTTGAAGAGGTGGTAGGTTACATAAACATGAAGATCGCGGTTGACTGTTTTAAGTCTTTAATTTCCAAAAGGAAATTAACCTCTAATTAATTAAATCCTATTGAATCATTCGTATATTATTGAAATATATTATTTTTAATAGCATTAGTTCCATTATGCATTAATTTAAATTCCTTAGAATGATGAGGTTATAAAATACACACAGAACTCAATTTATTTACAGGACAAAACAATGAACCCTTCTTTTAGAGTTTCCTTTCTCTGAGAAGATCAAAGGTTAACACACAGAAGGTAAAGTCTGATGAAGAATTAATAAGTCTATTAATCTTTTTTAAATTCTTTGTATTTCATATATAATACTAAGAACTGGTGCACTTATGGGCAACTGTAAAATGTGAAAAAATAAAGAATCAAATAAAGCAAATTTTTTCATCTCAAATCATTAATTGATATCTAAACCATACAATTCCACAAATTTTACCACTGAAATTCATGAATATACAAAGAGTAAAGCCATACAATGTGGTACGTATGTGATTTTCTACAGTGAGTTTTACCCAAGTAAACATTCCAATCGCATCATATCGGGTCTTTCCGTCAGAGGTCGGAAAAACGACCTCGAATGTATTAACATCACCGGACGTTAAAAATTTATACATTTCCTGTTTATTCAAATACAGGATAGACTGATTTAGAAGTCCCTTCTGTGGTATATTTTATGTACTGTCATTACATTAAATAAAGTTAAACTCCATATTCAACAGATAAAAGGTTTTCATGCATTTATTTCAAAGACCGTGAATAGGGGATGGGGATGTCATGGCGATTTCGAGGTCGTTTTTTCCGATTGGTCAACATTCATCAAAGGTGTTCACTGTATAGCCAGACTTTGAAGTCGTGCCGCTTAAAGATGTTTGTATGTATTTGGTTTTAGAAACAGTAGAGGGTAAAGAAGGTTTAGTGCCTTCATAAAAGTGTCAACATTTTTATCATTCATGCAAGACAATGAGACAGGTATTGAAGTCCACCTAAATATTATACTATAGTAGTTTACAGCTAACTGTAAAGTTTCACGTTACGTCACGATCTAGTTGACAGCTGCGCTAAAGGTAAATTGTATACGTCTCCTAACCGGAAGCTTTACGACTGGAACTTTAATCTATCTCTGATTGGTTGCTCGTGCAACAAACTATTTCCGTGTCAATGTTGATGATTTGAGTTGATCAATCACGTGAATTGTTTACGCTGGATGTATCTGACGAAAAAGATCGTGACGTAACGTGAAACAATTAGCTGCAAACTCTAATACTCTTTTTTAATTTCAAAATTAAAAGAAACTAATATCAATGCTTATTGTATTTTTTTTCAAATGCAAGCGTGCAATTTTCTTAGTTTGATCACTATGGCTTCAGGCATCTGCACAACCTCATTCGATTTTTTAAACATATAAAACAGCGGAGGAAGTATCATTCGGCAAACGCTCCAGTCGATGATCCGCCATCAGATTGTTCAAGTGTCGATTTCAGCATTTGACTCAATGATAAATTGTATTTGCTGACAAGGTCATTGTATGGACCATAGAACTTACGAGATGGTGACTTTAAACGACACTGCTGATCTTCATGTTTCTTCAATTTGTTTGTCAATAATTTTCCTTGTTTCAGAAATTGTTTATACGTAGAGCATGCTCTTGCATATCGAATCAACTGATATATATATATACTTCGTGTGTAGGTTTAGGTATATTTAGAGCTGAATATTTTCTCCTTTATTTCTAAGAAATATTGCGTTTATCACTGCATGAACTACAGTCGGCATGTCGCTTGTACAGATTTCTTGATCAGTGGCTGTTCCATCAATGAAACGTATAATGACATTCGCATCATTAATACAATAATTAATCTTTTTAATCCTTCTTTAAATAATTATTTAAAAAGATATAAATATAAACCATAAAATGTCTTTCTTTGTTTGTTAATACTATTCTATTGCAGAAAAATTTACATAACCCGCTTACGCGGGTTATGTAATGCAACAGCTGCTTCCGTTCATTCCAGTAACAACAAACAAAGAAAGCATTTTATTGTTTAAATATTACATACGTTAGGGAAGTTGACGATAGAAAAGTTAAAGTCATCACGTTTATCATATAGCTTTGTTGTAAGATTTACATTAACGTCTTTTTCAAGTAAAATTTCCAACTATGAAACAGATGTGTCAGATTCTGTGGCATCTTTTATCTCAAGCTCACCAGGATACTTTGTATCGACGTAGGAATGGAAATTAGCATTGTTAATTGACAATACGTCGTCGATATACTGTATCTATGTCGAGTTGAAGGCCACGGCAAGTGTTTTCTTTTTACGCATAAGATTTTGCACAAATTCTGCTTCATATGAATGCAAAAATAGGTTTGCCAAGAACGGAGCGCAGTTGGTACCCATGGGAATTAGATTGTTGGAAGACCTGGTCTCCAAAAACCACATTGATATTGTCAATCAGAAACTCAAGCATCTTTTTGATGTCAACTTCAGAGTACTTGTGTGTGCAATCAGAATGTTTTCTAACAAAACAATTTTGCAAATGACCAATGACCAAGTAAGTATATTTTCGAGTTCCATTTTTATTGAAAAAGAGGCAGTTATGATATCAAAAACCCTGGACTTTAATTTATTCACTTTAATGGCTGTGTATAAAGTTGAAAAGTCGTGGGTTTTTAAGCTGTTGATTTTGGTAAAATCATTGTCCAAAAGTTCTTTGGAATTTTTTAGGTATCCACATCTGATTTACATCACTCCTTGAATATGTTGTTGCACAGTGCTCCTGACGTTTTTCCTTCACTACCGTCAATATCTTAGTGAGGAGTAAAGAAAGAGGCTTGCTTGAACATTTACTGGAATCTGCAATGTATCTTTATTTGTAAGGATTTTTATGAAGTTTCAGAATCCAATACATATATGGTAGTTCAAAATCAATTTGGTTTTTCGGGATATTAAAAATACTCAAAACTGACATATGATTTTGAAGAATTTCTTCCTTAGAATGGGAACTATGAGTTGGATTACCACTTGTAGAATTTAATCCAAGTTCTTCTAAAATACAATTTATATAAAGAGCCTTACAAACGAAGACAGTGGTGTTACCTGCTTTGTCAGCAGGGACCAGTACGTACTGATCATGTAAACTATCTAATTCTTTTTCATTTCTGGATTATTGAATACAGAAGGATATATGGTTTTCATATTGCCCCTCAATCTTTTAATACACGATTTTAACATGAACTTGATACATTTAATCCATTCAGACAGTGTCAACGTCTTCTTTTTCATATCTGGCCCATCATCTGGCGTAATCTTCAACAGAATCCATAATATTTATGAAATTTCGACGCCACTTGAAGGATCAGGGTTCCCTATATTTAGGACCTTTTAAAATAAGTGATCTAAGGTCTTCATTATTAATTATATTTACGTCACCTATAATAATGTGTCCAGCAGGACTATAGTTATAGGGTGAAGAAGAACTTGAACACGATGGTGGATTATGTTTCAGATACTCGATGTCCAAGCCATGTAAAGGTTTTTTTGTAATTGAGAAGTTTTGAAGCAATGATTGATTTATATTTGTAGAAAAGACAAGGTGTAGTATTTAACTGGAAATATGTGGAATACAAGACTGGACCCTTTTGTGATTAAGAATATTACTTATATTTACCGCGTCAATTCCTTTAATGGCATATTGAAGTTTAAGGAAAAGACGGATTGTTTAAGGAGCTCACGGTCGGCAGGGGATGGTCACTCCTCCATGGCACCTAATCCCACCTCTGATGTTTTGGAGGTCTCTGTTTGCTCTGCTCCTATTTTGTATTGTTTTATGGATTTTCGATCTTGAATACTGTTCGTTATCTCCATATGTTTCATTTAAAAATCAAATCTGTTTTTAATCAACAGGCTACATTATTTTCTGTTTGTGTCATAGATTTCCTTTAAACAAGCACATATGTATGTGGTTAAAGACATGCAAAGGCGGCGGAAAGCAAGTTTTTAGACAATTAAAATATAAAATATAAAAAAATTACATGTCATTTTTTTTAATTTCCTCTTGTCTGCTTTATTTGATTATTGATGAACAATAATCAGTTAATTCAATACGTATAAACAGTAATACTGACGTGTGGTATTTGAAACAAACATAACACTGAAATTCAGACAGAATCCATAAATGACTAAGAACAGTGTGATACACAAACATAAGTCTGTGTCATACGTATACAAAGCACATCGGAAAAGGGTGTATAATGACATCTAATATGAGGGATAAACTAAGATTCAACTTCCATCAATATATATACGTCCTTAGTGTATTATGATAACCTCAATTAAATGGGATGTCCGGCCACCTTTAGTGCAGTTAGAACAAAATGTAAACATTTCTTCAAATGGCTATAATACATAATATTTTGATCAACTTTTAAGTCCTTATGATAAAGATACAATAAAAATGCATAACTGAATGCATGTTGTGCATATATAATCTATACTTTTGCAGAAAAATGCTTTTGATATGCTCCTTAGAACTGCACAGCTACAGAATTCAGCAGAGCCTTAAAAATCCAAAAAAAAAATGTAAAGTGTGCAATAATGTTCTCTCTACAATCATTTGTTGAGAAATGTCTAAATTTTGCACTTTTAAATGGTAATTTCACGTTCAAAACAGGGTACTGTTGTCTTCAAAATGAGTGTCAAGAACCATGAAAGTAGTTCATAGATAGCAGCACGTGGTCTATTTTTAGCACAGAATTTTGTTTTCCAGACCTCTTCTAAAGATGGAGGTACATAACAATCTTAAAATGTAGAAGAGAAATTCCAGTGGCAAAATGTTTCAAATAATATGAACGTTTTTAAAAGAGGAAATGTGTTACAGTGTGGCTTAAAGTAATTAGTATTATTATCGAACAGTTGTTAAATAGTGAACGTATTGATATAAAAAAAAATTCTTAAACTCTTTGATTCCAGGAAAAATGAGCACCATCAAAGTTAAAAATTAAGAGTTTGTAAGTCTGCCACAGATAACTTATTTTATCTATCAAAATCTTAATTATCACCAATGAAACACAAAGAAAATTAGACACATAAAATCGATATGATTGACCTTGTTTTAGTACCTGCTTGTATACTGTGTCGAATAAACATTTACAATTTTCATCACATCGGAGCACCATTTGAAAAGGAATGAAATCAATCAGAGTAGGTTGGGAGATTTACTGAAAAAAAACTCTTTTTTTATTTGCCAATATTGTCAAAATGACAATTTTACAGAGTAAACAAAACAATCAACATAATTAAATATTTTAGACCATCTTTAAAATGACGTTTGGTGGTCCTCACAACTCAGGGGAAAATTATTGGGTCCATATAGGTGAGAAAAAAAAATTCCTTAACCCCTTCACTTCCGTACCGGTCAAATTGACCGGTGGCGCATTAAAACACGACTTCGCGAAAATAAGATCTCCGTATCTATTTAATGGTAGCATGAAGGTATATAAACTATATATCATCTTTTTGGAAATTTTCTCTACTTTTAAAATATCTAAAAAGATTATGTCTTGATTGCCGGTATTTAATCGATTTTACGTTGTAAAGACAAACGTGACTTTTTGAAAATAGCGTAATTTTCCAAAGCGATTGCCGATTTTCCAGACGATTGACTTTTTTTTCCTGTTTCACTTTATAAAGAAAGCATGGTATATTCTTAAAGCACATTTTCTCTACTTTTAAAATATGTAAAAAATATTGTTATTACTTTAAGGTATATTTTTAAAACAAGAATTTTCTTGCACTTATGTGTTTTTTCTCGATTTTATTCGTAATGTTTAAACAAAGCTCAGTTTTACGTTTATTTCTGTGTTGAAATAGGGAAAACAAAATAAAGCTGGTAAAAGTAGAGAAAATTTCCTTTCCAACAAGCCCTTACAGGCCTTCTTAAGCTCAGTATTTTTTTAATTACGATAATTTGAATTTGTGAACTTCGCATAGTTTTTATGGAAAAATCGATCAATATTTACCATGTAACGTCAAGGTCGATATTGTTGCGTCTTACTCGAAACAACCAATTCTTTTATAAGACTTTTTTGACCATTTAAATATATATTTTTTACTGAAATAAATGCATCATATAAAAATACATTTAAAAAAACAAATATATACTATCGTTCTGCCTTTTGTGTGAAATGAAATGTCAATTCATTCATCCACATGTAATGATGAAAATTTCATGTAGTGTGTGATGTACATGATGTACATGTACAATGTTGAGAAAATTGTAGATTCCTTAAACGTCGATCTTTACTAAAAAAAAAATCAGATTTTAATATAGTTGTATCTTGTTATATTGTATACTTAATTTGCAAATTAATTAGATCTATATTGGCACGAAATTTAACAAGAACACGCATTTATAAATAAATACGACTAATCACTGTATGAATTGATACGAATTGAAATAACCACGTGTTTCCGCTATGGTAGCAGTAAACAAACAACATGATGGTGATCCGAAATCTGAGCGTCAATTTTCATGATTATTTCACGACGAAGATCATCACATCAATGAATCAAATAATACGGACATGCCTTTGGTATTAGCAGGTGAGAATACGTGTATATTGACTGAATAGTTTAAGTTTAAAACGCAATTAGTTCACGTTCAAAAGAAAACTAAATGTACACATGTACTATTAATAGATCTTCATATTTTAGTGTGCATATTTCGTATTGTTCAGCCAATTTTGTGTTGCTTTTGAACTTTGATGCTTTTGACAAACACTCGTAAGTTCAAAGTAAAATCAAAGTTGCCATAATATTAAATAGATAGTTGTTTTCAGTATGTGTGTACCAGTGTGTACATATACCACTTTCACTTTGAATTTTTAGGGTGCTGGCACCATATGCAACAATACTTTCATCTGTGAATACCCACTTGCTAAGCTCACCATGAACTACGAATGCCAATTAATATGTAAGGACACTAATGAACAGGTAAATTTTTGTTTTGTTGTTGAAAATTTCTGTATTTCTAAAATTTCAAAAAATAAAGTCAAATTTCATTTGTGTCATTCTCATGATATAGCATTCATACAAGTTTATAAACATTTGATTTATATTTTGAAAAATAAGTGTTTGAAACACATAATACTTATGAAGCTGGATTATTCATACAAACACATTATTTAAACACGTAATATCTATTTGAATGAATGTCGAGATATGAAACAAGCTGTTTTTATAGACTGCTGTTGTATTTCCAATCTGCATAAAGTTTGTGGTTAGAATTTCCATTTTCTCATTTTTTCAGACACTTTCCAATTATCGTACATCATATATGGGTGGTCAAACTCACTGGATGGTGTATCAACACTCCCATGCTCACGAACAGCCTTGCCCCAGGAATTTTGCCCTAAAGTAACATTGCAGTCTATTGTCTCCCTTCTTTTTACAACCCTGGCAGCCATGCAGGTATGCAATCTATGAAAGCCATGAAGGGACATAGAATTTTTAAAAATTTATAAAAGTAAACCGAGTTCTCGATTTACACAATCCATTCTCTCGGATTGACAATCTGTTATAACAAATTGCCAATTCATATTCTCACAGATTATCTTCCCTCAAATTACACAATCCATTATCTCAGATTGTATAATTCATTCTCTTAGTTTAAATGATTCTTTCCCTCGGAATGTAAACCCTTCCCATGATTTCATTAAAATTATTTATCTGTACATATCGAATATGGTAATACATGTTTAAAGAATAGAATATTGTAGTATTTTACATCCAACCTTTCATTACATATTACGGTCCAAAATGAGAAAAATACAAGAACATTTTCAAATCCATATGCTAGTACTGATATTTGTACAAACAAAAAATCTTAGAGGTTTTTGTGTTACGTGTATATTAAGATAATTGAAAGTCTGAAATAGTAAAGTGAATATGGGTCCTGTGTAATCATAATATTTCTAAAATAAATATACGTTGAATTAGTTATGAAAGAGGTTGGAAATGACTGGTTGCTGAAACAAAATAAAAAGAAGTGAACGCACTAATTGATTAAAATGGTTGGATGTATCTGTACATATATGTGATAAAATTCAAGAGCACAGATTGCCAAAATCTTAGGACTGACGTTGTAACAAATCTCGAATTATTAATCTGTGAAAACGAAATTACAAGTATGTAATTCGAGATCTCAAATTATGAATCAAGGGGGCGAATTATGAATCTGTAAGATCGGATTGTGTAATTGGAGATCTCGAATTATAAATCGAGGGAATGATTTAGTATCCATGGAATTGGATTGTCTAATTTGAGATCTCATTTTTTACTTTTTGAAAAATTGCTGTGTCCCTTCATGGCTTTCGTAGCAATCTAATTAAAATTAGATCTTCCATCCACTGCCAGATTTTTTTATATGTTGCGATAGAGTAAACAGAGGTCTGGCTTTAGTCAGATTGCCATATATGCTGTTTGTTTTAGTTCAGTAATTTTACCATAATGGTTTACTACAAGGTTGTTGAATTATCAGTCCTGATACATTGACTTAACAATATCATTTAACTACTTGAATCACACAATAGATGCAATCTTAATTTTAAAAGGAAAATCAAATAAATGTAGTAATTTTAGCATTCTTAATTTTATTTATAAATGTAAATTCATATACACAATGACATGTATCTGTTTCAAAATATTTAAATCTTTTGCAGGATAGAAGCTGATCACTTGAACTTGAAAGCAAATTATAATGTCTTGGAAAAGTCAAAGAATTTCCTCCAGTCTTACAGAGAAGTAACAGTTGATAAAAGAATGGTGGACACTAAAAGTGCTCTTCAACATTTTGTTGAAGATTTCAGTCTGATTTGGAATTCATCTTGCAGTATATCTGGATTTGTATATTTGGATATAAGCGTCAAATTTTCAACTAATTGTCTAAACAGTTTTGGGCTAAATATTGCCAATGCTATTTATTATTATTATTTCCCTCCAAGATAACATGTCAAGTCTTTATTGTACCCCTTAAGCTCTGTTATACCAGAAAAATCTTGTAATGAAATAATTTAGTGTTTTTTTCTTGTAAGATTAAATCCATGAAAATAAAGATTATTTTTAATGGCATCAAGAGAATGGATTTCTTGTTTAACAAAAAGATTGTATATGTGTTTTGCTAGGGGTTTTTAAGAAGCAGACCAGAATTCTTTGCACGCAAATTTTGTCGTTCGCCATTTTTATTACGTCAACTATTAGATGATTTATCCATCTATGAAGCATTTCAAAATTGATATTTACTGACAGTTTAAAGCAGAATTCTGTACTGATATGACCTTGACCCCCTGAAGAACAAGAGTGTCAAGGTCAATTTTTAATACAAAAATGTTCTTTCATTTTATGGCCCATATATATCTTACAAACAATATCATGGAATATACAAAGAGTGTCTAGAATGTGTCCAGAATGTGAAATAACAAACATGTACATGTATATAGCCAAAACCTTTAAAATGTTGTTGCTTAGCAACCACTTAAAGGTCATTAAACAGATATTTGAACTAAAATGATGCATGGATATTGCAGTTCTGATCCCTTCTTGAGAGTATATTCAGAATTTTCCATTTCAGATTCCATTGTGTAAAATTATGGCAAGAATATTGAAAAGTGTTGAAAAAAATTGATGAAACTTTTGCGCTTATTTGACCTTTGACCTCCTAAAAAAGTTCTAATAAGGTCAAACTTTAAGACAATTTATCTGTTGTATGTCCTTTGTAATTTTATGACCTCACATCTAACTTTTATATGTGCTGGTGTGCATAAATGTATCTAGATTGAGTAAAAAATGAAAATTTCTGCTCGAAAATTAAAGAATTCTGCGTTGCTTAGCAACCCCTTTTAAGTAGTTATATGCAGAATTGAAAAAAAAGTTAATGTGTTTCATGTACTACAGTATAATGCTCTTTTGTGGGTATATCCCAAATTTCCTATTTCAACATACATAATACTTAATATTTAGCTTGAAGATTAAAAAGTATCAAAAAATTCCATAAAATTTTGCACTTAATTGACCTTTGACCTCAATTTTTACTAATAAGGTCAGTGGTTGAGCATCTAAATAGTCATAAAATATTATCTCTATGAAATTCCCTTCAAAATGGTATGCATTAAGCCTAGCTTTCACCTAGGATAAAAAAGTTAGAAATAATTTAATAATGCCATGTCAAAAGGCCTCCAAAAACACGTAAAATGCGCCGGAAGAGAAAGGGTTAAAATTTAAACATATTTGTTGACGGAAGAAAAAGAAAAAATATGTCGTGTAAAGGGATGTAAAATAAAGTGAGTCGGGCCATTTCTAGGCAGTACATGTAGGTCGGGAGAGAGGGCAACCAAGTATTTTTATAAAAAGTGGTCTTAACAATATAAGGCTAGTACATGTTCCATCACATACTTAGTAATACAAAATTTCTGAAGGTTTGGCACCATTTTGAAAAACAAACATAGGATTTTCGGGGGGAGGGGGGGGGGCTAGCCTCTCAAAAATTATTTTCCGAAGATAGACATAGCATATGCAATGAACTTTCTTTGCAAACATTGTGCGTCTTTTAAATTTTAAAGAAACAACTCAGTATACTTTATCAAACTTCGTATGTTAGTGGGAGCTTACAACTTTGTCAACACAATGAGACATGATGTGTTTTTATGTCTAAACATTACTCCATACAATATGTTGGTCATCGCAAATAACCTAGCTAACTATCTAAGGTGCCTGAAGGAAATCCTATAGCTGACTATTTTTTCTATCTAACTGCTAAACAAAATAGACATATGTACCAACTTTTCGAATGTAATACATGTTTTTCATGCACCGCATATTGTTTAACATTTTCATATTAAAAGCTTAAGCATCCTCCTTGCAGAGCCCCATTTGAAAATAACTTCTATCGCCACAGAAAATATACCCGCCGTAAACACATGGTTTTTTTTTATTATTTTTCTTGAGTTTCAAAGACACCAACAAATTATCAAGATTTGTTCCATGAAAAATTAAATATAATCATGGTAATAAACGCATCTATCCACAGCAGATATATGCACATGCCAACCACGTGCTCTGTGGAATGATATTTAACGAGAAAACTCGAGCGATAAACAAAATTTTTTCCCTATTTGCTGGAGTGGGGTTAAAATTGCGTTTTTTCATTAATCAGACGATGCGATGCAACAAATAAAAGTAGTGAGTTATATAACCTAAGGATTATTACTTAGTAATTTCTTGTCTTGGTGTTGTTATGGTTACATTTATTCTAAAATCAATGTTATTTGAACTCTGTGTGACAGAGGAATGGTGGACGAAATAAACACATGGCCTCAGGAAGACCCTCATATGAAAAATCAAATTTTCAAGAATTATGGATATTGACAAGAAAAAAGCGAAACAAATGGCTGTAGCCATATTATCAATAAATCGAACTGACATCATTTTCTGTGCATTTTTCATCTCCTGAATGCTGTAGCTGCGCAGTTCTAACATGATTAACACTGCATGAAAAGTCGGGTTTAATTTTACCTTAAATGCGATTTAAATGCTGCGATTATTTAATGTTTAAATGCATAATATAACATATTGTGGGATCACAAATGTTAGAAAATAATTAGCATTTAATACGAGTTTAATGAAAAATTAAAAGAACAAATTTAATAAAGTTTGGAAAATTGTAAACTTACTAATACGTTCGGATTTAAGTCTGCCGTAAACAAGTATTATACCTCTAATATACAAAACGTATAATTATTATTAAACATGGCCATAAAATAAAGTTTTATGGTCATATTAAATTTGTTCGTTTAATAAAATTTAACGTAGATCTTTACCTCATTATTTTTTGTTAAATTCACACTTTACTTTATAATACTTCCAAAAATTACGTTTTATATGGAAAATTGTAAACTTACTTATACGTTCAAATTTTAATCTTTCATAAACTAATATTAAATCTCGTGTATAAGTGATGAAAATGTACGGATTAAACCTTCCCATATCATTAAGATTTAAAGTTGTATTTGATGAAATTTACTATTATTATATTATTGCATAATAATTTTATTTTATATTTATTCCATCAATAATTTGTATGGTTTACAATTGCGGGTTTTTTGGCAAGTATTTTACAATCATACACAAATGCATTTCTCATTCAGTTTTATTAGATGTTATCTCAATAGACTACAAACAATGAGTTCTAACAAAGTACAAGATATTTCAAATTTATGCCTAAAAGTCAGAATTTAAAAATTTACAATCATGATTGTAGCTCAATTATAATGGAGTAAATTTCTACATACTAGTAGTAAGTAATATACTGAAGTAATTATAAATAATTTAATATAAGAATAGAATTGTATGTAAAATTCAAATCCGTAATAAATCAGAACACAACAGGTCAAAAATGTAGTCATTCTGGACTCCAAAAGACTGCAAAATCTGACTGAAACTGCCCCTATTAAAACTGCTGCATGGGTTGTAAATGGCTTTTCAATTTCCCACAATAAATTATATCATACTTTGCATAAAAAGAATAAAAGTTGCCAATAAAAGTTGCCCATTCGTTTTACATGTACATTTAATAATACACACTAAGCCACTGACAGAGAAGCCTCACTCGCCCACAATCAACAGCAAAAGGATCGGTCAGAGACACCACCTTTCTCTTACTTGGGTATCAAGATCTGCAACTTACTGCCAGCAAAGCTCTTTCAGACCACCCTTATATTGTTTCCCAAGTATTTCCACAATAGATGTCCATGCACTAATTATTCAAGTTTGACTTGTAAAATACTTAATGTTGACTGAAAAATACAACACACAAAAAAATCCTTTATAACATTTGGTTATGTCAATTCAAATTAAGAAAAAAGTATCACAATTACACAAAACAATAGCAGCTTAAAATTGTTTCCAAAACATGTAGCTCATTTCTGTTCCAACTGCTAGGTTTATTGCTTGATGATTGTAATTTAACATATCCTCATTAAATCAACTTTACATTGGAATGCAAGACATTTCAATAGTGATATTTTTAACTTTGCCTTAAAATATCAAGAATGAGCTCTGAAACATGCACATATAAAAGTCCTGTATAAACAGTAGTATATTTTACAAATTTTTTTAAGCCTTAATTACAATTTTAATGGAAAAGATTCTCGTCATAAACTGTCTTACTTCAACTGGCAGGAAACAAATTAATATTTTACTCTTGCAATTCTCATTACTCTTTCAATATCAATTGTAATATTTATTAAAATCAAAATTCACCCCTTTTTTTACTCAGAAATGTCTCTACCTCATTTGCCTATTCTATTTTTTACATCTATGACTCACTAAGCCACTGACAGAGAAGCCTCACTCGCCCACAAGCAACAACAAAAGGATCGGTCAGAGACGCCACCTCTCTCTTACTTGGGTATCAAGATCTGCAACTTACTGCCAGCAAAGCTCTTTTAGACTACCCTTGATTGTCTTATTTTTTTCCACAATAATGTCCATGCAGTTATTATTTAAGTCAGACTTGTACATATATGTAATATATAAATCAAAATTAAAATGTATGTGATTGCATACTACACAACAAACCAATAAATGTTTAAACAATAAAAAACATAACAGTTTCAATCTGTAATCAAGCATCAGAAAAAAATTTCACTGTCAAAAATACAACACTATGTATATTTTTTTTCTTATCTAACACTGAATGTGTCAATTAAAGATAAGTAAAACAAGCATAACATTTGTGCAAAAAAGTAGCAACTCAGATATTTCATCTCTAATAGCCCATCTCTGTTCAATCACTACATCCATAGGATTGACTCTTTTCTGATTCTTTATTTGTCCTAGTTCTCCTTATGCTCTGCCTTTTAGAGTGCTTTGATGTGAGAGTTGCACTTTTGGTGTCCTGTTCTTTGAAAACTTTCTCACATTCATCAGAACGCAACTTCAGTTTTCTAATTTCATAGATAGTATTATCTTTAGAATCATTTTTTTGTACTATGAAGACGTAATCAATATTTAAAACTGCTTCTTCTTGCTTTTTTTTCTCTTCATGCCAAGAAGTTTTCAGCTCTGGAGAAGCACATCTAGCTCCTAATTTCTACAACAAACATAAAAATAAATACCAATTTGCCTATATATACATATTATATGTGTGCTTCCGGATTTATGCAATTGCATATATTAAATAGTACACAAAATCTGAGTTGATTGTAAAATTATCAATTGACCTAAAGGAAACACAGCTCAATTTTGATTAATTAAAAAAATTACAGAGGACCACAAAAGATATGCCATTTTTTCAAGTCTGGGTAATAACATGAATAAAGACAGATAATTATCTATAATTTCAGGCAAGCGATCGAGCTACAGATTATGAAGCTAATGTTGTTATACATGTAAATTGGGGACTATTGATTTTTTCGCCTATTTTTTTTGTTTTTGGAGCATTTTATTACTATGTTTACCTGCTTGACCTTGAACATGTGAAGTGCCCTTTTCTCTGCTCCTCCGGAATATATTTTTTTCATTTAGCAGCAAGATACTATGGATATGGTAAAAAGCTGTCACAAACAAAATATGAAAAATTAATAACAGGTGTGGCTCTCCGTAGAAAGAATATACAAAAAAGGAGAAAAAAATATACAAATAGGGTATACTTATGACTAAAGCAAGAAGATAACATTTTACACAATGAAAAAAATTCTCTGTGTCATCTAGGTAAGTGAATTACATAAAAAAAGCCATATAATTATATGTATAGATCAAATTTATAGACAACAAAATATGATATGAAACATGCATAATGGTACCGTAGTCCGAACACATGGAATTTGAAGATTTACAAAGTTTACGAAAATGAAAAGAATAGCATTTACAGCATTTAATATATTAAGACATACGTATCTATATTTTAACAACAGCAAGCTACAGATTTTGTGGAAGTACATGTAAATTGGGGACTGGTGAATTTTTGCCATTTTTTTTTTGAGCAATTTACCAATGTATTTACCTGCTTGACCTTGAATATGTTGAGATGCACAGCCCTTTTCTTTGTGTTCCTCCACGATATTTTATTTAATGTTACAGAAAGATACTATGAATAAAAAAAATATGAAAAATTAAAAGCATGTATGGCATCTCGTAGAAAAAATATACAAACAGATGTATTTATGATTAGAGCAAGTAGATAACATTCATACAATAATAAAATCCTTAAACTTTGTGATCTAGTTCAGCGAATTATTTCAAAAACATATTATGATATGTATTAGATTAAATTTAGAGACAACAAAACATGATATGAAATGGATGTACATACTCGGAACACATTGAATTTAAGAGTAAACAAAAATGCAAAGGTTAGCATCTACAGCATTTAACATGCAAGTTATTGGGATAATGAGCAAGTGATTTATTTATAAAGTAAAATATATTTAATTTAACAACTTACACTGTAGATAGCAGGTTTTTAAAGTGGACAGCAAATGCAAAGTTCTAGTAAATGGTGGCAACCTCATACACAATAAGTCGTACAACAAATGATTAGTTCGTACCTCATACTGGGTAGCCAAATATCTGGTCAAGTAACTTTCAGAAGGAAGGCTCAGCAAGTTCAATGTTGATCATTCCCATAGCTACTTCAAACTTTTCTGGCACAATTTCTGAAAGAAAAGATGTATCTTGCAGGGTTTTTTTGTTCAAACTAGGATTAATTCTCATGAATGTAAAAATTTGAAAAGTTTATATATGACAGACAAATACCAGACACAGATAAGAAAACTCGCTCGGGTCTTAAAATAGCTCAGGTGAGCTAAAAAAATCAATTCATGTGATTTTATTGATCTTATCAGAAAATTTAAATCTTTCTTCCTACTGCTTTTGTCATTTCTTGTGATCATTCCTGTAAATAATGCATGCATAATTGTGCATCATAGAATATGATAGCTATTTTTAATAATTCATGCTTAAGTATTCAACGTAAAAAAAAAATTATGCATAGCTCAGAATCCATTGCTATTGTATTTTTAGGATAAGGAAAATAAGAATATAAACCTCGTCTTGTTTACTTGGTATATAGCATTTCAAGCTGTTGCAATATTTTTTATAGTCTTATGCTTAAAGATACAGGTTGATAAAACATTGTTAGTTTATTTGTATTAATTGAAAATTTGAGCTGCATGGTTCTCACCATTTTCACAAGCTGTCTACATAGCCGGCGATGTGGGGAATCGTCTCAGGCACAGTCCACTGCAACTATTTAAATAATCAAAATAAGTGCTAAATATATTCTTGAGTATGCATAAGAAATAAATAAATATTTTATTACATTGTACAACATACTCTGTAAATGCTGAACAGAGGAACACTTTAATGACTAAAATTCTGAAACCAATACCAAACGAGAAAATTCTGGTTAAAATCTAGCTGCAGATCTGTAGCTCTCCGAAAAAAATATATTGATAGACCGGAGAGCTACAGTGCCACCCATTGAAAAAACTGTATATTTATTGCGCACAAAAAAGTGCGCTCGGTTCTTGATTTATTTCTCCATGTTTTTAAAACTGTAATCTCAAAATATTACTAACCGTGTGTTCCTAACATATTCTTTCGCTGTTTCCACAACCAAACATTCCTCATAACTATTGTTAATAGTCCTCCTGACCCTGATATTGTAATCATCAAACATTTCGCTTATTTATACTGCCATTTTGGTTTCAAAGATAATTCGGTCCAATACGCTTCGTTCGGATGTCAATTACGAGAGTACTTGATAGAAGATAAAGGAATTTTTTGAAATCTTTCCTTATTTGCAATTGAGGTAAGAATTTGGAAGAATTAATTAAGAACCGAGCGCACTTTTTTGTGCGCAATAAATATACAGTTTTTTCAATGGGTGGCACTGTAGCTCTCCGGTCTATCAATACTTTATTTTTCGGAGAGCTACAGATCTGCAGCTAGTTAAAATCCATCTTTAAGAGAGATAATTAAAAGTGTTAAATAATTATTACAAAATTTAAATAGCGCTTGCCCAAACGCTTTTACTGCCAGGCATTTTATGTGTAGTGCCCAGACTAAGGAACAGTAACATTATCAGTAGCAGAGGCAATTATTCATTCAAGGACACATGATAAAATTTTGTACAATGTACATTGTTCCTACCGCTAAACAGGGTCGTAAATGTCTTCATCTTCTGTGAAAACAGAAATTACATCCAAAGTTAATCATGCTTCTCCTTTTCGTGTCACTCTCTTTCGCCCCGTACAACATCATGATCATCATCAAGTTCAACATGGCTGCGTGGAACTCTCCAAAAAAATTGAATTTCGGCGCGGTGTGTTGTTTTTAAATTAATTGCTTTTCGAGCCCGACTTCGATCCCGATGTAATTGTACTACAGTAGTAGTCGATCATAGAGAAAAAAAAAAACTAAGTTATATTCCACAATTTTGAAAAAATCTACATAAGGGTTAAATAAATAAAAATGATAAATGAATAAATTAAATTAATAGGGTGCCTAAACGTTTTTTTCAAAAATGTTTCAACATAAGTTTACATTAGGTATAAAGAATTATTTATGACATATTGAAAATACCAAAAATGTACTTAAACTTTAAGTATAAGCATATTTACTTTAACATGTCGATATTCTTAAACGACACGTATAATTTTCTCAATTAAACTATATTATTCTCGACGTATTTTGCATTAAATGTGATTATACTTATTTGAAAACTGTACTTAATTATATCACAATATATTTCATATAAAATGTACCGTTATACATAAATTAAATTCAATACAAGAAATTTACTGGAGTAAACGAATTTATTAAATTATATTAAACGCGACTTTTCATGCAGTGTAATTTCCTCCTAATTCCTCCTAATTAAAACAAAATAAACTTAATTCTTTACTAATTTTGGTCTCTTACAGTACGTAATGAGTGCATTAGCACTTTGAGTAACTTTGGGCTAGTTTGGTAGAGTATTAAGCGCATTTTTGTGTTTCTTATTTTACACCAGACTTGATCCAATATGGCTTGTACATCCCCCTTAACTCAACCTCCGAAGGATCTGAAGACTATCAACATTAATCTAATACATATAGGCCTTTCAATTAATTTTTCAAGTTGCATATGGTAAAAACATTTTATAGATATAGATTTTTATATACATGAATTAATCAAATAAGATAATAACTTATGCATACCTTTAATTAAATCATTAAAAAGTTTAATTATTTGTAGATAACTACTTTGATGTTGTGTTTTAAGGACAGGTAACTCAGGTGTGAAAAATGACCAACTAAGTGCCGATTTATGAGTTATCGTTTATAAAAATGACATATAGGCTGCTTCAGCATTGGTATTTCTATATACACAAAAGGGTTCCTTACATTATTTAGTACACAAAAGTGTTGACAGTAAGAAGGAGAATTCTTACAATGAAGTGCATTGAAGTGGTAAAATTTTCTGCTTGGATGGAACGTTTTGAGCTATCTGTAGACACGCCCATTTCTTTAGAAAAGAAAAATCTGTCAAATGATTCAATCGAATACCCGTAGAACAGGTATTTCATAAATATAATCGACTGATACATGTGCTATGCTAACACCAATAAACATGATAAAATCATAACTATGTACAAAATCGTTGCAATGCGTGTTCTACATAAGCGGAAACTCTATAATAGCTCTTTCTTATTTAAAAATCTTCATTCTACATAGGCGGGAACACTATAATAGCTCTTTCTTATTTGAAAATCTTCATTTTAGCGTAACTCTTGTTGCTTGTTGCGGAAAGTTTAGTGTCTAAAACATTACGACGAATATTCCTTTCTCATTTCTAAAGAAATGGGCGTGTCGTTATGTTATAATTGACGTTCAAAACATGACTCAGAACGTTTCATCCAAATGGAAAATTTTACCACTTCAATGCGCTTCATTGTAACTCTACCTGAAATAACAGGGTCAATTGAATGGGGGAACAGACTACATTCATTATTTTTAATATTGTGCACTCTTACGCTCCCTATATAAATATATATATGTAAGACTCCAAGGTCCGATGGTGACGCCAAAGTCCGATGGTCTCGCCAAACCCCGATGGTCTGCGCCAAACCCCGATGGTTCGTTGTCTTTCCGGACGCCAATGTCCGATGGTCACGCCAAAGTCCGATGGCTCGTTTCCTATGAGACGCGCGACGCTAAAGTGCGATGGTCTGACACGCCAAAGTCCGATGGTGCGGAGGAACAATTAACGTTTATGACGTCACAATAGTCCGACGTCATGACGTTATTCTGCATTCAAATAAATTGATTCAGTATTCGTCTCACATACGTATTTACGGATATTGCTTTTTGTATTCACTCACCAGAGGTATTAGAGTTAGTCCTCGTACACCACTGGAGTGATAAGGGTTAGTCCTTGAACAGTAAGGTGCTTCTTCGATCCCACCCGAGAGATTTTAGGGTTAGTCCTCGCACACTATTGGACTGATTTAGATTAGTCCTGCACCTACCTATGATATTTAGGTTAGAGCTGATACTCATTGTTCCACTGATAAGTCTTAGTTTCGCACCTACATCCAAAAGACAAGGGTTGGTCTTTGTATTCCTGATATTTTGTATTTATTTATTGGCATGCCGAGGCATCGAATTCTTACGCAGTATTACTACGACGTCATAGACGTTAATTGTTTTCTGCGCCATCGGATTTTGGCGTGTCAAACCATCGGGGTTTGGCGCAGATCATCGGACTTTGGCGTGACCATCGGACTTTGGAGTCCCATCGCACTTTGGAGTCCTACATATATATTTTCAAGTAAATGAAACAATAACTTATCTCATTTGTGTTACTAACACGAAGACGAACGGCCGAGTATAATTTAATCAGGTTAGAGCTAAGAAGAAGGGTAAATTTTACTTTTTATTTTAATAAAATTTTTTACTTATATGTAATAAAATGGTGTCCACAACTATATAGTAAATAAGTTTAACATTAGTGCTAAAATTTAAAATCACTGGATTCTACTGACTTGCGTATAAACAGTTATATACCTCGGACCTGCTCTAAACAAGTTTCAGCAACGAGTTGTCGTTCTTAACAACGAACCCTAGCGGCAGTTGTTAGGCCTATAGTATAAGTCTAACCCAGACCTAGCCCTGGCGACAGAACGTCATTTCACAATCCAGTTTTTGTTTGCAAAACTCATTACTGTAGATCACTGAATTTTTGCGACATCTTATTTTCGCGAGATAGTCATCGAGACTCTTGATTAGCGAGGCAAAATTTTCACGAATTGTGGTTATTGCTCTATATTATCTTAAGGAATGCTATTATACGAGAGAATTAAATTTTCTCGAGCACACTTGTCTCGCGTAATTACGCAAAAAAAGATCTCGCGAATAAAAAGTGATTTACAGTATTATTATATCTGTATTTTAGAAGAATATAATTTTAATTCTACTTTTGGATACCTGCTTTTGCTCATAGTTCACTTTCTATATATGAAATTCTTCAAAATTATATTTCAGTATATAAAACACTCAATCAAGTTGAGTTGCTCTACCCTATCAATACTTGGTCTCTAAACTTCATAAAAATCCTTATTGCAAGGTTAAAAGCCACTATCCTTACAAATATATTAACTGTTGTTTAAGGAGAATCATCAGACACACTGTTCTATAGCTATAAGTGATGTAATGCAGAAATTCATTCTCAAAATTTCCTAAGAAGTTTAAGACATTTTAAGACATTTTAGAACTGACATTTTTTTCAGAAGTCGTTAAGTCGTTAACATCAAAACGAACGACTTTTCTACACTTAACACAACTATTTCTTGCGATTAATTAAAATTAAAAACTATGCTTTAATCAACATCATAAAGTACAGCTTTTTTAAAAAATACCTTGTTAAAAATCGCACTGATTTCACACACAGATACTCTGAAGTTGGTATCAGAAGGATGCTATAGGTCCTCGTTGATAATATATAACTTGAAGTAGTCTTTGTAGACCGTGTCTTACAACAAATTGTTAGAATTCCATAATTGTGCCTATTTATCACTTTAACTTTTTTATATTCCTAAGAAACGCAGTTTATTCAAAAATTTAAACGTGAGAGGGAAAAAACACTTGGCGTGGCCTTCGGGCAGAAATTCAGATATATCAGGACTTTTTATCAGTCAATTTTTTTTCTTTTATTCATATATCAACTCTTTGCATTGCAATGATCTTGAAATAAAAGACACCTCTAGTCTACCATATCTGTTTTCTATTCGGTTGTTTTACTGACTCCGACTATGGACGATAAGGCCTAAAGGGTCAAATAACGATTAAAATATATGAAAATCAAGATGATTTCAAGAAAATTTACAGCTGTCAATGATGTCAGAAAGCTTGGACCTTAATTTATCCTAGGAAATGTATATAAGTTTGGTTTTGCTAACGAAGTCGACGCGTCATTGTCTCGACCATAAAAATCTAGAATTGGTGACTTTAAACACAAAGGCTGATATCCTAGTTTTATCAAACCTTATTCAATAGCTTGCCTCGTTTTAGAAATTGTAAGTACATGTACGTAGAACATTACTTATGCAGCAATATTCTTTCATCACCTGCATATGGAGTGTATATATCTCAGTTGAGTCGATACGCAAGAGCATGCTCTACGTATGAACAATTTCTAAAACGAGGTAAGTTATTGACAAACAAATTAATGAAACAAGAATATTAGCAGTCTCGTTTAAAGTCATCATTTCGTAAGTTCTATGGTCGATATAATGATCTTGTCAGCAAATACTATTTATCATTGAGTCAAATGCTGACTGATGTTTTTAATACTTATTGTTAGTCCATTATCTAATCAATTGAGGTATATAAACACCGTATGCAAAGTGATGAAGGTACATTCTGCATAATTCGCTATCTTTTGCATGTTATGTTTATTCGCTACTCATGAGCGTGACTTTTAAACCGAGGTAATATATAAAAATTTTGTGGCTATTATAAAGACCTTTCAAGCAAACATAAGCTACACCTTGCTTTATTTTGGCTGACTAGTTTCGTACCAATTGCGAGGCCTTTATTTTCGTACTTATTCCGACTATCAAAAGACCCATCTACTTAACACAAAGTGCTCACTGCGGGTGTAATTGGTCAAAGAGGATTCTTATTCCTCCAATGCACCTGATCTCACCTGGAATTTCCAGGGGTCCTTGTTTTATGCCTTCTTCTCAGATTCCCATTGCTTATAGATCTCTTACTATCGAGCACTGTTTGTTCCCTTTGCCATATTCATTCTTTAATTCATAATGCAATTTATTCAACGACTGACAAGACTTACTTAAGTGCATTGAAAGTTTTCTAGTTAGTAAATTGCGAGTTTTGAATTGTTTGCTTAAAATGGTTTAGACGCAGTTAGAGTATCATATTGAAAATAGTATTTGAACTAAAATGATTTATGAAATACAAGTAACAGCTGATTCGTAGTTCAATGTCTTTATCAGAATTGGAAATCATTTTAATTTCCAATATTATGCGTATATTTTAAAAATAGTTTAAGCATTTGATTTCTTATTTCTACACTTCCTTTCATTTTTACTAGGCAATAAAGCAGATTCTGGAATAAACCTACACTGGTTATTATTTGAATAATCATCCCATTTTGAAAGGAATTCAACATCTAAACAACAATTAGGTTTCTAACAATGAATTATACAACGTGATAAGGAATATGTTAAAATTCACCTTGATTACCTTCAATAATCTGTGCAGTGTGGGAAAGAATTCATGTCTATATGTTTATTTTTTAATTTGTCATCTACATCCAATATCAATACCTGTCACCTTTTAATACTAATGTCAACTATAAATGAACTTAATATTCAATAACTAGCGGTATTGTGAGCAATGAGCTCACTAAATGATACCCCCGCCTCCCATATGGTTATAATGGCAAAGTCCATGTTTTGCTATGGCCGGGAAACCCAAAATATGTGTCTGATCAAAAAGTTAAATAGAAGGTGCACAATGGCAATATATATTTAAGATTCTGTGAAAATTTCATTAAATTTCACTCAGTGGTATAAGTGGAGTTCCGGATAAGAGATGGGTTCCCAAAAGTGTAATAGACAGACGGACGGGCGGACAGACGGACGTAGAGACAGCTGGACGGACGTACTGACAGACGGACGGACATACTGATTACTATATACCCTCCCGCTTTTCAAGCGCGGGGTTTAAAAATTCTAGCATATTGATTATGGTAATTACGTAACAAAATTGTTTAATAATTGTCGTCTCTGGCCCACATTTTAAGGATTTCTCTGTGTTTATTTTTTTTATATTCCTATCCAACCACTGAGATTGTTTTTCGAATTATATATAATAAAATGCTTGATATGCAAAAGTTTAAAGTGAGTTATTGTATTATTATTAACGTACCCAGTTCTTTAATGAATAAAAGTTATATTTTCGAACGTAATATATTACTAGGTAAAAAATCAAAGTATATATTTTTTTCACACTGTGAAAAAATGTAAAAAAACAAAAAACGAGCGAACATCCCTTAAGAATGAGTGTAACAAGAAAATCATTAGCTAGAAACTTTCACAAAATTTAATGCTTCTCAAACTCTAAAGTCAAGATAAGAAGAAAAACAAATGTTGGTATCCAAAGAAAAGCTTGTCCCAAGGAGTACTACCTGTGATCTACGACTGGTCTATCACCAACCATTTTGACAAAGGTTAATTTTTTTTTTACAAAGGAAAGTCAAACATTAAGGTCAAGGTCGAATATGGTCAAATAAAATGGTGCCCAAGGGATCGTCCCATTGAAATAAATATGTGAAATATAAAAGCAGATGCACCAACCATTCAAAATATGAACACGGTTAAAGTTTTTTAAAAAAATGAACGTAAAACTCAAAGGTTTTTTTTTATTTCAGAGAAAACGAGGTTTTTTTATTTCAGAGAAAATGTACGTATTGGCACAAGAAAGAAACCTGCGGCTGTGAAATATGACAACTCGACCACCAATTGCTAAAAAGTTATGGACAAGGTTACAGATTTTCAGATTTCCGAAAGTGTCCAAACTCAAAGATCAAGATTACAAGGGCATAATTGTTAGAATCCAAGAAAAGGTTATGTCTGCAGAAATATACATGTGAAATAAGAACACCCCTGAACCAACTGTTCAAAACTTATAACCAAGATTAAGGGTTTTAAAAAGTGGATCAATTTCAAGAATCAACTTTATTGTAAAATATAACTGTACACAAGGAAAGATATTATCCCAAAAAATATGCAGGTACACCAAGAATGTCCTAGAAGTGGTTAAAGTTTGTCAAATTTTTCAAAACCGGGTCAAACTCCAAGGTCAAGAGGAAAAAAATGTTTGTACCCAAAGAAAAGTCTTGTCACCAGGATTACACAAATTTGGAATATGAAAGCCATAGTCCCATTCAATTAAAAATTACACGCATGCATTTACAAGTTTAAAAGTTAAAATTTTTTGCGGACAAACAGATAAACAGACGGCAGAAGAATGGACGAGCTAGGCGAAACTATGCCCCGTAATCTTTGATTACGGGAGCATAAGAAATACGTAACACTTTTTTTGTAGAATACAGAATCCCGAAGTATAAACGAATACTTATTTTTACCGTAGAATCTACTATGCGAAAACAATTCACTAAAATGATGTTAAAGAATCAAACAAAGAAGTATGCAAAAATAGCGTAGCATGGGACATTGAGTATCTATGGGCAAAAATGTTATTTTTTGTTATTTATCTAATTAGACATAAGTGATATTTGACCGTATTGTTTAGATTAGCAGGTGCTAGTCCTGTAATTCAGTAAGGACATTGTGCTCTATCCGCACCAGATGCTCCCATCTAAAGTTTATAGTAGAACGTAAATTTTCGCATGAAATAACTATAAATATGAACAAAAGAAGACAAGAGCAGACAGAATTGTTTTTTGATTGGAAAAGTAAGTAAACATTTATCATATATTTTTTGTAATAACTATTCTTTAAAATTATCTAGAAATTTTTTGATGTTATAGGGATCATTCAGCTGCAAAGCATCTCTTTTTTTCATATTATATAAAATGTTGTTTATAACCATTGGTTAGTTTACTGGTTGCCAACAGATTACTTCTACCTACTTGTATAGATCGTGTAGTAGAATGAAATAGGCAGGCTAAATTAATGAAAAAGATTAATTAGTAATATTGGTATAATTTAAAACAAATTACGTAAAAACTATTACTTTTGAAATTTTTAATTATTTAGTATTTAATCTTTCTGAAAATTCCTAAAAAAAGTTTTTTTTTTATTTATGTCATTTAAAGTATTTATTACTTCCACTATTTCTTCATCCACCTCTTTTTTAATCATTGATCAACTATTATAAGCCTCCTCCTTTTCTAATATAAAAATATAGAAAATATAATGCTTTATTTTAAAAGAAGCAAAAATATACTAGGAAATCATGCAATTTTAAGAAGGCAAAACACATTTACTGGGTCTTTATCATTAATATTTACTTGGAAATATGGAATGAACCAAATTATTTGATATTGAAACTTGTAATTTTCTGAAAGTTCAATTTTTTTTAAATAGTTGAAAAAAATCCAAACTCCAAAACAAGGTCAATTAAACAGTTTTTTTTTAAGTGACATGCACTGCACTAGAGAACTTTTTAGGTGGAAGAGTTAAAAAAGAATTTGTTTACATATAATCGAAATATTGACGGATGCATGTATAATTATGTAAATGCTATGTTGGATAAATGTTATTTCTGTAGTTATATTTGAAAAATATACAAAATGGGAAAAAAAGGATTGTTGTGTTTGTTAATATGTTTCAGGACCCCCTAACATGAGCTCTCCAAACATCCCGATCTTGCTGACCGTGCTGTTTACGGTTTCTCTTGGAGTCCATTCAGACCACTCCCTGACTGAGAGAAATCCTGGAACACAGCTTTGTATGGCAATGCAATTCAAACTTTTTATCAACATTTTTTTTAGTAAACCTTAGATAATATAGAAATTTCAATAAATTATTGTTTCATATTATTAATATAATCAATAATTATTCTTTTTTAGTAAATAATCTGTTAACAACAAACCTGATGGGTGTTCAGGTTCCTAAGGTCAACGGGAAAAACGGTCCACTAGCCCTAGTATTGGAAAAGTAAATTCATTTTTTATTATACAAAGCTGTATTTTAACATATCTTTTATGCTTAACTGGCTATCAGTTCAACTCACTGCAGCAGAAATGTTCATGTTAATTTAACATCGGGATTATGGGAAACTGATCATTTAGCGATACATGTATCTGACATCTGTGAGTTTCAAATTCATTGTAGGTTTATTTGTGGTCCAGGGATGCAAAATTGTCTTTAGTATTTTAAGGATATTGTGATAATGGTGATATTATATAATAAAATAACTGCATATTTTTAAAAAAGTGTTAAAAAAAAGATTTAATCATAACTGCCTGAAAGCAGTTTATTGTTATTGCTTTAATTTCATATTTTTAGTTTTCTCTTTTATAATTTACAGTTTGAAAATTAATGATGTAAATCTACCCGGAGGTGTGATTAGAATAAAACAGAGAAACCCACTTGTTTTGACTTTGAATGTCGACAACGCGTCTTTGAATGGAACAAGTGAATTCCTGGCCAATTATAACGCACTATTGTAAGTATTCATGTAAGAGAAAACAATTTATTTATTCTTCTTGATACTTAAAGAAATTATTACCAGTTTTTTTCTGCTGATATAAATTTCATAATTCTAATTTTTATGCATTGTGATACCTTAAATTTAATTATAAAGAAAAATTCACAACTTACTCTTTTTCTAGAATGATTTAGTTTGAAAATAACTATTCAATCTTTTCTTTTGTTGTAGTTTTTTAAATGTAAAATGAACCCAAATATATGTACATGTTAAAAGATAATCATGTCCCGAATGAAATATATTTAAATGTTTTATTTTTATATTGGTCAAGGCTTCCGCAAACACTCGATGGTTTACTAGATTTTAGCGCTGATTTTGGGCTAAGTGTTGACGTAATACCAGGTATATATTTTTTTTTATAATATCAATACATATGACAACAGTCATATACGTACGAGTATAAACAGAGAAAAAAATTGAATATCAAAATATAGATTTAATCAACCGTAATATTTTAATAATTACAGATTTAGAAAGCAAGACTCTACAGACCGAAAACTGTAAAATACAACCTCTCAAAGTGAAGGTATCCGTCCTTGAATCCATTCTACAATTCCTTCTAGACCTTTTGACTGCTCTACTTCAAACTACAGTGGAGAGTACCCTAGATGATGTGGTAAATGTGGACTGTTTCAATAAAAATTAAAAAATTAAAAAACTTCAAATTGTAAAATGTTTAACATTTGTTTCAGTTATAGATGTTGAAAATATTCCTTCATTTTTTTTCATTTCCTAGATTTGTGACACAGTAACAAGTACCATAAACAACGGAGGAAATCCAGTTTTTGATTTGTTTGGAAATGTTTTAGGTATTCAGAGAAAAGCATGCTTTTCTATTTTTTTAATGCGCTTTTTAAACACAATTCACTCTCTTGATATTGATTTTTCCATTGTCATTCGTTACAACTTATCGATATCTTACATTGTTTTGTAAAAAAAAATAATAATAGAAGTAATTTGATTTCAAGATAAAAAAAAAAACATTAATTATCTTAATTTCCCATATTTTTTAACGAAGTAGACTGGGGAGAAAAATACGAAATTAAGTACTTTAATTAATGATGGCCAAAAAGGCCAGTTGGCATAATTTTCTTTATTGCTTTACAGGATAGAGTCAAAGAAGTCGAACAACTATTAACCAAGGGAACGAACCATACCTGCTGTCGTTTCATGTACAACTACTTTAAAAGAATAAAAACTGTTTTGCAAAGTAATACTAAAGTATGACGATTAGTGTTTTTTTTTAATTTGAATGTTTTGTATTCATACACAAGTCATGAGTTTGCATTTAAATATCAATCTGGTTTTGTTCAAAACCCAAAACTGATCAACGAAAACATCATTGATACATAGTAATAAAAAACATTTGTCATTTTATAGGCTCCGTGGCTTTTAAATAACTCGCAATTTTAATCACCAAGAAATATACTTCCAAAGATGGCCAATTAAAAGACAATAAAAGTCAAAGAAAAAACCTAATTGTTCAGACATTTTGACAATTATTCTTTATATAAAAGTTATACTAGTTATGGAGACAAATGGAGATAACTAACAGTATTCAGGCTCAAAGTTCATTCAAACAATGCAAATCAGGAACGGAGCAAACACGGACCTCTAAACATCAGAGGCGTGATCAGATGCCTTTGAGAGGTTATCATCCCCTGCCGACCGGGCACACCATTGTCATGATAGGAAATGACAGTAAAATTCATCGACAACTCAGTGTGAAAATAATAAGCTAGTCTTACACCTAATATCAAAATCATCGAAGTCAATCAGCATTTGATTTATAATAGATTGTATTTGCTGACAAGGTCATTGTACCGACCATAGAACTGACGAAATGATTACTTTAAACGAAACTGCAGATATTCTTGTTTCACCAACATGTTTGTTAGTAACTCACCTCGTTTATAAACTGACCATACGAAAAGCATGTCTCTGCGTATCAAATCAACTGAGAGAAATACCGGGTATAATCCAAAGGTATATTGCTGCATTAGTAACGGAAGTTGAATATCGAAAAGCTAAAGTCTCACATTTATCATAAACCTTGTTTTTAGATTACTCTTAACGTCTTACTATAGTAAAATTTCCAGAAGTGAAATAGTTGTGTCAGACTCAGTGAATCTCTTATTTCAATTTTATTGAGGTGAACTGTATGGAGATAAAGAACAGTATTCGACCTCAAAAGCTCATTTAAACAATACAAAATAGGAGCAGAGCAAACACGGACCTCCGTAACATCAGAGGTGGGATCAGGTGCCATAGAGGAGTGAGCATCCCCTGCCGACCGGTCACACCCGCCATGTGCTCCTTGTCATAATCGGAAAACAACGGAAAGCTCCGACTTCAATTCAGTGTGTAAATAATGGACTTTCAATTGGTATGAAAAACGTCAATCAGCATTTGTCTCAATGATAAATTTGTAATTTACGAAATGATGACTTTAAACGAGACTGCTGATATCTTTGTTTCACCAACTTGTTTGTCGATAATTTACCTCGTTTTAAAAATTGTTCATACGTAATGGATGCTCTTGCGTATCGAATCAGTTAAGATATATAAACCCCTTACTTATGCAGCAATATACCTTCATCACCTGCATACGGAGTTTAAATAACTCAGTTGATTCGATATACAAGAGCATGCTCTACGTATGAACAATTTCTAAAATTGTAAATTATTGACAAACAAGTTGATGAAACAAGAATTTCGGCAGTCTCGTTTAAAGTCATCATTTCGTAAGTTCTATGGTTGATACAATGACCTTGTCAGCAAATACAATTTATCATTGAGTCAAATGCTGACTGACGTTTTTCATACTAATTGTTAGTCCATTATTTATACACTGAATTGACTACAGATTTTTCGGTTATTTTCCGATCATGACAAGGAACACATGGCGGGAGTGACCGGTCGGCAGGGGATGCTGACTCCTCCATGGCACCTGATCCCATCCCTGATGTTTGGAGGTCCGTGTTTGCTCTGCTCTTATATTGTATTGTTTTATGGACTTTTGATCTTGAAAACTGTTCGTTATCTCCATATGTCTGTTATAAATATACTTTCTTACTTTTATAATACCTTCTGGCATATACCTGGTTATGTTGGACCGCGTATGTAGAAAGCTCTCTTATTCTGGCATTTCTATCAAATTTTGTGTTTTAATAAATACGTGTAAATGTTAAAAAATAATAAATAACGTTGTAACAGAATGTGGTAGTCTTTCTCTTTGAAAATGTTTTTTTTTTATTAATTAAGTTGAAAACTTGAAACAACACATGCAGTGAATTGACGTTCAGAAGAAAATTCTACAATCATTTAAATGCAACCAAAAATTACATGTAATTTCCCAAAAGACGTCGCTATAGTCTGTCCTTAAAATAAAATCGAACGAACTAAGTCAATGGTCCCACGGTAGCGTGTTGACTTATGATCTCTGACAATGTACACATTTTGAACAGGTGGTAGGTTACATAAACATGAAGATGGCGCTTGATTGTTTTTATAGTCTTTAATTTCCAAAAGGAAATTAACCTCTAATTAATTAAATCCTATTGAATCATTCGTATATTATTTGAAATATATTGCTTTTAATAACATTAATTGCATGATGCATTAATTTAAATTCCTTAGAATGATGACGTTATAAAATACACACAGAACTCAATTAATATACAGGATACAACAATGAATAATGAGCCCTTTATTTAGAGTTTCCTTTCTCTGAGAAGATCAAAGGTTAACACAGAGAAGGTAAAGTCTGATGAAGAAATAATAAGCCTATTAATTAAGGAATGACTCTAATTCTTGGCCAGATTATCGAGTATAATATGGTTTGGGTCAGTTTACGCTTTATAATCCGCGAAGCGGATTATAAAAAAGCGTAAACTGACCCAAACCATATTATACTCGATAATCTGGCCAAGAATTAGAGTCATTCCTTATAATTTAATTTTAAAATAATTAAACAACTGGGGATGTAAAATTGTGTTGTTTTTATTAGTTCAAATTTACCGCGCAATAATACAACCGTAGTAACGGAAGTGATGGGAAGCAAGGGGAGGTAAAAACTGATACATAGATATAGCAGCCATGATGCTTGTTTACATGAGGTAAGATCGAGCAACTGTTTGAAGTTAAAGGTACATTCATTAAATCTGGAATTTTTCATGAATCCGAAGGACTGGAAATGAGGGGATTGATGGATACAGATGATTCAGCTGGTTGTCAAGGGGGGGTGTCCCCATACCAAACCAGATTATACAAAATGTTATGCGTTCCTTTTTGGAAATCAACCAATGAGAGACAAGAATACACACAGAATTAAATTATTCTTTTTTGAATTTGTATTTCATATAAAGTAATTTATAATTGATTTCTGACTAAAAGTGATCTGTATTTCGTAAGGAAATTAAACTTAATAACGTAACGTGAACGATATTTAATCTAAAATTATAAACTCTCCTTTAATTCGACCACCCTTTCCATTTGAACCATAAAAACAGTTACAAATAGACCATATCTCGAAGGTGGAGGTTTTTTTTTTATCAACAAGACCATATGCAAAAGATGCCCCCACCCCTTGAGTTTATTTTTCAGTTTTGTAACTGTTGTTTGTTTAATTTGTTTATACTCTCAATGTTTTATGCTGGTAGCTGTTAATAATTTAAATAATTTTTAAACGGATACAGTGACATACCTTCACACCTTAATGAATTTATAAAATAGAACAAGCTACTGACAGATAAGTTGATGTTACAAGGATTTCATCAAATTCGTAAACAGTAATTATTCTGTAAATTCAATTAATGTTTTAATGACCTTCTTAATAAATATGACATAACATTTGGCTGTTTATTGGCTTACGTGATCCACACCATTTGTTACTTTGATTTTATATTAAATTTGACTGCATAACATTTTCCCTGATTGGCTGGCGTAAACAGACGGCCATCAGCTTCTACCACCTAGGCAGCTGATCCCCCATCTAGAACTTCGAATGATTCGTGTTTATGCCCAGTTCACAAATTACTAAAGTTTATAAGAAATTTTTTTTTGATCAAGCACCTCTTCATCTTGTTTTTTTCAACATATGAAAAATCGGACTATTACTATCCACTAACAAAAAAGTACTGTAGTTCACTATGATTTACTATGGTCAATTATATTAAGGTAATCCGATCCGATCCTCAGCTTTATAAAATTAGCAGTTAAGTAATCAAAAATACTCATAAAAGTATCTCTGAATCCACAAAGTTATGCAAATTTATCCACAGTATTTCTTTAAAGTTAAAGATTAAAGTTAATCATATTATATAGGGAAAATTGTCAAATCCCCAATATTTTTGCAGAAAAAGCGAATTGGAATATCAGCAATGCATTTTCTAATTGCAAATTGATAAACAAATATATTTTAGGTTAAAAAACGATAGGTGTACAGGCATTTAGAGAAACTGTCATGATTTTTATTCTTATTTGGTATTTATTGCCTTTTTTTTCCGTCATGTATTCTATAATACATAGTGTAAAAGGCTTTTGCTATCATTGCAAGACACCACAAATCACTTCTTATTTCATATCATGCTAATAAGCATTGGTATCTCAGGCTGGAATCAAAAAATCTTATTTCTCTAAAGCTGTGTTATTTTTTTCCCTTTTATAGGGTACAAATGTAAACTTTTATAAGACTTTTTCTAAGACTTCCAAAAACCTTGAATCTTAGAAAGATGAAGAAAATAAAAATTGTTGCATGAAAAAAATTTATTTTCAAGCTTTATTTTGATGTATTTCAAATTAAATATTAATTTTTGGAGTTATCCTTCCTGGCTGAGGATCGGATATCCTTAAATTAAATTTTTCACTATAGGAATTCAAAGGTTTTTTTTTTACTATGATGAAACATATGGAGATAACAAACAGTATTCAAGATTTAAAGTCCATAAAACAATATAAAATAGGAGCAGAACAAACACGGACCTCCAAAACATCAAAGGCGGGATCAGGTGCCATGGAGGAGTGAGCATCCCCTGCCGATCGGTCAAACTCACCGTGTGCTCCTTGTCATGATCGGGAAATAACGGAAAAATCCGTCGTCGATGAACTTCAGATAGGTAATTTTATTTTTTAATCTTTCAAAGTAATTTCTGATATTGAAATGAACTATTTCTTGTATATTTACATGTTCAATAAAAAATGACATCATTGATATGTAATTTACGAAACATAAGGGATCTAAGTCTTCAAAAATGATCTATATTAAATTGTCATAGTAAATCAATGTAACAAAGTATCCACTATAGTTAACTTTTTTATAAGGGATATACATGTATCTGGCGATCATAAAGTATGCTGGCTGAAAAAGAGTGAAGTGAATTACACACTGCCTCAAGCGCTGGAAATGTGTATCTATGCTATATAAAAGTAGTTTGTTGTAATTTGTAAACTATAGATGCTTTATTTTTATGGGAAATAACAAGTCTTCAGATTTTCTTCCACCCCAGCACCTGGTTCTGATATTGATTGATTCACAACTGTAAACTTCAAGGAGGAAAAAAGACTCTGTAATATGGTAATAAGCAGTTAAATTTTTCCAAATATTATGAAATTTATTATTCACAGATCCGGGTTGTAGGCCCATTGATGGGGTTTATGGGTATAAATTGGAAACATTGTAAATTTTGAAATCATTTTATTTTTACTCGTGGACAATTAGCTGGCAAACAGTTTGCTTTTTCATAATGAGTAGATATATAACACTAAACAAAATTTTGAAATTTATATATCCTTTGAATACTTCAGGGCAAGACTCTTTTCGACACGTACTTAATAAAAAAAATGATAATACTTTTGACAATATTCTTTTTTATGGATATTAAACATACTATAGCAAACATTAAACATGATGAGAGTAAGATTTTTGTCCTTGACCAAATTTTTGATGTGTCTCCATCGGAGCTGAGGTCAGTCCAAGGATGGGGCTCATTTGTTGCCTTTGTTTTAAGGAGCAAACGGCGGGTGCACAACCAGTCGGCAGGGGATGCTCACTCCTCCATGACACCTGATCCCACCTCTGATGTTTTTGAGTTCGTGTTTGCTCTGCTCCTATTTTGTATTGTTTTCAGGATTTTCGATCTTGAATACTGTTTGTTATCTCCATGACCATACGTTTCATTTTAAAAATCGAATCTGCTCCTAATCAGCAAGCAACATTTTCTGATGTTTGTGTCATAGATCTCCTTTAAACAAGTACATGTGTATGTGAATAAAGATATGCAGAGGCGGCGGAGAGAAAGATTTTTTAGACAATTAAAATATAAAATATGAAAAAATTTAAATGTCATTTTCTTTTCATTTCCTCTTGTCTGCTTTATTTGATTATTGTTTTACAAGAGTCTGTAAACTTTATACTTATAAACAGTAATGCTGACGTGGTACTGGAAATAAACATAATACTGAATTCAGACAGAATTTAAATATGTCTAAGAGCAGTGTGATACATAAACATAAGCCTATGTCATACTTATACAAAGCACAGGGGATAACGAATGAATAATGACATCTCATATAAGGAATAAATTAAACTAAGATTCAAATTCCATCAATATATATGTGTCCATGGCGTATTATAATAACCTCAGTTAACTCAACCTCCGAAGGATCCGCAGAATAAAAGATCTGTAGACAATCAACATTAATCTAATACTAGTATATAGGACTTTCAACTAATTTTTCAAGATGCACATATAGTAAAAAACATTTCATAGATAGATTTATATGTACATGAAATAATCAAATAAAATTATGTTATGCATACCTTTAATTAAATCATTAAAAATGTTAATTATTTGTAGATGACTATTTTGATGTTGTGTTTTAAGGACAGGTAACTCAGGTGTGAAAAATGACCAACTAAGTACCGATTTATGAGTTATCATTTATAAGAATGACATATAGGCTGCTTGAGCATTGGTATTGTTATGTACACAAAAGGGTTCCTTACATTGTTTTGTACACAAAAGTGTTGACAATAAGAAGGAGAATGTCTTCACTCTACCTGAAATTACAGGGTCAAATGAATAGGGAACAGACTATATTCAATATTTTTACCTCTCCTTGACGATTGTTATGAAGAAGAAAATATAATGTGACCGCAACTATATAGTAAATAAGTTTAACATTAGTGCTAAATTTTAAAACCACTGGATTCTACTGACAGCAAAGAAACACTTGGGAAATGCTAAAAACTGACTTGCGTATAAACAGTTAGATACCTCGGACCTGCTCTAAACAAGTTTCAGTAACGAGTTATCGTTCTTAACAGCGAACCCTAGCGGCAGTTGAAGGCCTATAGTATAGGTTTAAACCTGACCCTAACCCTGTCGACAGAACGTCATTTCACATTCCAGTTTTTGTTTGCAAGACTCATTATTATCATGTCTGTGTTTTAGAACATTATTTTAATTCTACTTTTGGAAATCTACTTTTGCTCATAGTTCACTTTCTATAGATGAAATTCTTCAAAATTGTATTTCAGTATATAAAACACTCGATCAAGTTGAGTTTGCTCTACACTACCAATACTGGGTCTCTAAACAAACTTCATAAAAATCATTATTGCATGGTTAAAAGCCACTATCCTTACAAATATATTAACGGTTGTTTAAGGAGAATCATCAGTCACACTGTTCTACAGATAAAATTATTGTTAGTATTGTTATTTACTGAAGCTGTTTGAAACTGGCTACCTTTGATACAAGTTTTCATAGGATGTAGGCCATTGCATTTAATACATTGGTGTAAATAATTACACATGTATTTATTACACACCCCTTGAAAATTAAAACTATAGCATTTTAAACGAGAAGGTGCTAAGCTAGTTTGAGGATTTCTCAACTGATTCCCACCTGCTTTATTACTTGGTGGTTGCATATAAACTAACCAGAGTTCTGCATCCACAGATGCCCAACTGATTGCCGAGTTGAATGACTTTTTTTAATCGAAACTGAATGTCATATTCTTGCCAACCCTGATACATATTATCTGCCCCCCTCTTTATCGTTGCCATATACCTGAACAAAGACAATGCTTCAGTAGGATGCTTAACTAAATAAATTGATCCATAAATCAAAAAAGCATCCACCCACTGAGATATGTTCACAATTTTTTGTTCTTTAGTTTTGGGTTTAAGTTGGAATGCACCATCCTCAAAAACTATTTGATTTGTAGGTGTAGACGTGGGGTCGTGAAATAATAGTTTGTTGAGATGAACAAATTCATTGTTATATATTTTTTCTTTCAAATTTTGCGATACGTGAACACCTAGGGGGGAAGCTGTACTTATAAATGGTAAAGGCAAAGCCAAAGAATCAACTGTGTGTATTGTACCTGGGTTAGCTGTGCTCCCAGTCCCCTGTTCGTTAACCATGTCCTGCTGGGTCTGTATGGCTTGTTCCATCACGCTGTTAACCGGAATACCGGTGGCTATAGTAGCAACCTGGGGAAGCGTCGCCGTCGAAACGGTTGACGTGGCTGTAGTACCTTGAGGCCTAGTCCGTGTAATGGCCGCCTGGGTTCGTGGCATGGTCCTAACCGCAGTGGAAACGGCTGCAGCAGCTTGACCGCTAGGACGGGCATAATGACTCTTAGACTTTGATTTTCTGGGAGCTCGCAACATCTTTCAAGTTTATTTTATCGATGCCAATGATGGATGTCGATTTAAACAAAATTTGTCGGACACTAAAATTTCGTGTGTTCTGCTCTGAGGGTTGATGAAGAAAAAGGAAGAGTTAAACGTGCATGCTCACCAAATTAAAGACAAGTTTGCGCATGATCACGACATAGAAAAAAGGGGTACACCACAGGGAAACTACAATTGATTTACTTATGAGAGTTACTGCCCTTTACCCATTAAAATTATGCACCAGTTATTACTGCACTAAATAACCTGGTTTATCCTTATGAGATAAACCCTATTGTTTAAGGAGAATCATCAGTCACACTGTTCTACAGATAAGTGGTGTAATGCAGAAGTTGATTCTCAAAATTTCCTAAGAAATTTAAGACATTTTAGAACTGACATTTTTTTCAGAAGTCATTAACATAAAAACGAACGACTTTTCTACACTTAACACAACTATTCCTTGCGATTAATTAAAAACTATGCTTTAATTGACATCATAAAGTACATCTTTTTTCAACCTAAAGGATGGATATTTTCCTATCTCGTGATTGGTCATTAAAAAATTCCTTGTTAAAGATCACACTGATTTCACACACAAATACTCTGAAGTTGGTATCAGGAGGATGCTGGAGATCCTCGTTGATAACATATAAGTAGTCTTCGTAGACCATGTCACAAATTGTTAGAATTCCATAATTGTGCCTATTTATCACCTTAACTTTTTTTTATATTCCCCAAAAGCGCAGTTTATTCAAAAACTTAAGGGGGCCTAGTGGGGTTTTATTGTGGGAAAACTACAATAGCGAAACTCTTCATTTTTATACCAAATATAACTTACATTAACTCCAGTGTACATGCCAAGTTTGGGTAAAATCTACCGTTCAGGTATTTTTAAGGACCGTCTCAATATACAGGTATATTTACTATAGGATTATACAGGAAAATACCAATTTTTTGCACTTCAAAGCAAATTATACAAATACTACAAAAAAGTTTTTCTTTAAATTATAATATTTGGTGACTAATACTATATTGTACATTATATGTAAGAAACACAAAATTCTACCGTCTTGTTACCAGAGGGGGCATCTCAATATGCCAAAAATTAACGTATTTTCCTGTTTTTATCGAATACTACAAAATATGACGGGTGCAAAGGATTTATATGAAAACATAATACAAATAATGGAGATAATCTCAAATTTCTATGTTTTAAATTTCAATAGCGTATGTTTATTACTCTTTCTTTAATAACATTTTTATTACCACTTTCTTTGAGAGCTTCAGTTTATCATTACGTCAAAAACAAACTGTAACAACGTCAACCTACCTATCAATTGCAAAATCGGTTAAAAATCAGTTATATGAAATTGTAATTACATTTTTAAGCCTGTAATTCCTTAATTTTGTTTAATTTTATCAATTAAGCGAAAAAAGTTGCATTAAAAAAGTAAATACGCTTCATTTTACTATGATGCGCGAAATATTGCGAAATGAAAACCACAGTCGGCCCCCTTAAAAGTGAGACGGAGAAAATACTTGTCGTGGCCTTCGGGCCGAAATTCAGATATATCAAGACTTTTTATGTTTTTTTTCTTTCATTCATATATCAACTCGTTGCATTGCAATGATCTTGAAATATTAGACACGTCATTGTCTCGACCATATCTGTTTCCTATTTGCTTGTTTTACTGACATTGACTATGGACGATAAGGCCTAAAGCGTCAAATAACGATTAAAATTTATGACAACCAAGATGATTTCAGGAAAATTTACAGCTGTCATTGATGTCAGAAAGCTTGGAACTTAATTTATCCTGGAAAATGTATTTTTGGTTTTGCTGACAAAGTCGACACGTCATTGTCTCGACCATAAAAATCGAAAATTGGTGACATTAAACACGAAGGCTGATATCCCAGTTTTATCAAAATTTTATTAAATAATTTGCCTCGTTTTAGAAATTGTAGCTACGTAGAACATGTTCTTGCCTGTCGCATCAACTGAAATAAAAAAAAATCAAATGCAATCGATAAGGGTTATTGCTACATACATGTAATTGATGAAAGCCGACAATAGAAAAGTTGAGGCCATAATGTATATCTTAGTTTGTTGTTAGATTATCAAGAAGGATATAGAGATAACGAACAGCATTCAATATCAAATGTTCATAAAACAATACAGTATAGGAGCAGAGCAAACACGGACCTCCGAAACATCAAAGGTGGGATCAGGTTCCATGGAGGAATGAGCACCCCCTGCCGACCGGTCACACCCGTCTTGTGCTCCTTGTCATGATCGAAAGATAACGGAAAAATCCGTCATCAATTCAATGTATAAATAATGGACTAACAACAGTATTAAAAACATCAGTCAGCATTTGACTTAATGATAAATAGTATTTGCTGACAAGATCATTATATCGACCATAGAACTTACGAAATGATGACTTTAAACGAACTGCTGATATTCTTGTTTCATCAATTTGTTTGTCAATAATTTACCTCGTTTTAGAAATTGTTTATACGTGGAGCATGCTCTTGCGTATCGAATCAACTGAGTTCTATAAACTCCGTATGTAGGTGATGAAGGTACATTGCTGCATAATTCGCTATCTTTTGCATATGGTGTTTATTCGCTACTCAGGAGCATGATTTTTAAACCGAGGTAATATATGAAAATTCTGTGGCTATTATAAAGTACCTTTAAAGCAAACATAAGCTACACCTTGCTCGTATTTTGGCTGACTAGTTTCGTACCAATTGTGAGGCCTTTATTTTCGTACTTATTCCGACTATCAAAAGACCCATCTACTTAACACAAAGTGCTCACTGCGGGTGTGATTGGTCAAAGAGGATCCGTATTCCTCCAATGCACCTGATCTCACCTGATATTTCCAGGGGTCCTTGTTTTATGCCTTCGTCTCAGATTCCCATTGCTTATAGATCTCTTACGATCGATCACCGTTTGTACCCTTTGCCATATTCATTCTTAAATTCACTTGCAGTTTATTCAATGAATGACAAGACTTACTTAAGTGCATTTAAATTTTTCTAGTTTGTAAACTGCGAGTTTTGAATTGTTTGCTCAAAATGGTTTAGACGCAGTTAGCGTATCACATTGCAATTAGTATCTGAACTAAAATGATTTATGAAATACAAGTAACAGCTGATTCGTAGTTCAATATCTTTATCAGAAATGGAAATCATTTTAAATTCCAATATTATGCGTCTATTTTAAAAATAGTTTAAACATTTGAGATTTCTTATTTCTACACTTCCTTTCATTTTTACTAGGCAATAAAGCAGATTCTGGCATAAACCTACACTGGTTGTTGTTTGAATACTCATCCCGTTTTGAAAGGAATTCAACATCTAATACAACAATTAGATTACACAACATGATAAGGAATATGTTAAAATTCACCTTGATTATCTTCATGTTCAGTGCAGTGTAGGAAGGACTTCATTTCTATATGTTTATTTTTTAATTTGTCCTCTACATCCAATATCAATACCTGTCACCTTTTGATACTAATATGAACTATAAAAGAACTTAATATTCAATAACTAGAGGTATTGTGAGCAATGAGCTCATTAAATGATACCCCCGCCTTCCCATATGGTTATAATGGCAAAGTCCATGTTTTGCTGTGGCCGGGAAACCCAAAATATGTGTCGGATCAAAAAGTTAAATAGGAGGTGCACAATGGCAGTATATATTAAAGATTCTGTGAAAGTTTCATTAAAATTCACTCAGTGGTATAAGTGGAGTTGCGGATAAGAGATGGGTTCCCCAAAGCGTAACAGACAGACAGATGGACATACTGATTACTATATCCCCCCCCCCCCCCCGCTTGTATAACAATTCTAGCATATTGATTATGGTAATTACGTAAGAAAATTGTTTAATAATTGTCGTGCCTAGCCCAAATTTTAAGGATTTCTCTGTGTTTATTTTTCATATTCCTATCCAACCACTGAGATTGTTCTTAACTTCGAATTATATAGAATAAAATGGTTGATATTTTAAAGTTTAAAGTGAGTTATTGTATTATGATTAACGTACCCAGTTCTTTAATGAATAAAAGTTATGTTTTCGAACGTAATATATTACTATGGTAAGAAATCAAAGTATATATTTTTTTCACACTGTGAAAAAATGAAAAAAAAAACCGAGCGAACATCCCTTAAGAATGAGTGTAACAAGAAAATCATTAGCTAGAAACTTTCACAAAATTTAATGCTTCTCAAACTCTAAAGTCAAGATAAGAAGAAAAACAAATGTTGGTATCCAAAGAAAAGCTTGTCCCAAGGAGTACTACCTGTGAACTACGACTGGTCTATCACCAACCATTTTGACAAAGGTTAATTTTTTTTTACAAAGGAAAGTCAAACATTAAGGTCAAGGTCGAATATGGTCAAATAAAATGGTGCCCAAGGGATAGTCCCATTGAAATAAATATGTGAAATATAAAAGCAGATGCACCAATAATTCAAAATATGAACACGGTTAAAGTTAAAAAAAAAACCGTACGTATTGGCACTAGAAAGAAACCTGCGGCTGTGAAATATGACAACTCGACCACCAATTGCTAAAAAGTTATGGACAAGGTTACAGATTTTCAGATTTTCGAAAGTGTCCAAACTCAAAGATCAAGATTATAAGGGCATAATTGTTAGAATCCAAGAAAAGGTTATGTCTGCAGAAATATACATGTGAAATAAGAACACCCCTGAACCAACTGTTCAAAACTTATAACCAAGATTTTGGGTTTTAAAAAGTGGATCAATTTCAAGAATCAACTTTATTGTAAAAGATAACTGTACACAAGGAAAGATATTATCCCAAAAAATATGCAGGTAAACATAGAATGTCCTAGAAGTGGTTAAAATTTGTCAAATTTTTCAAAAGCGGGTCAAACTCCAAGGTCAAGAGGAAAAAACTGTTTGTACCCAAAGAGAAGTCTTGTCACCAGGATTACACATATTTGGAATATGAAATCTATAGTCCCATTCAATTAAGAATTACATGCATGCATTTACAAGTTTAAAAGTTTAAATTTTTTGCGGACAAACAGATAAACAGACGCAGAAGAATGGACGAGCTAGGCGAAACTATGCCCCGTAATCTTTAATTACGGGAGCATAAGAAATACGTAACACATTTTTTGTAGAATACAGAATCGCGAAGTATAAACGAACACTTATTTTTTCCGTAGAATCTACTATGCGAAAAACAATTCACTAAAATGATGTTAAAGAATCAAAGAAATATACAAAAATAGCGTAGCATGGGACATTGAGTATCTATGGGCAAAAATGTTATTTTTGTTAATTATCTAATTAGACATAAGTGATATTTGACCGTATTGTTTAGATTAGCAGGTGCTAGTCCTGTAATTCAGTAAGGGCATTGTGCTCTATCCGCACCAGATGCTCCCATCTAAAGTTTATAGTAGAACGTAAATTTTCGAATGAAATAACTATAAATATGGACAAAAGAAGACAAGAGCAGACAGAGTTTATTTTTGGTTGGAAAAGTAAGTAAACATTTATCATATATTTTTTGTAATAACTATTCTTTAAAATTATCTAGAAATTTTTTGATGTTATAGGGATCATTTAGCTGCAAAGCATCTCTTTTTTTCATATTATATAAAATGTTGTTTATAACCATTGGTTAGTTTACTGGTTGCCAACAGATTACTTCTACCTACTTGTATAGATCGTGTTAGTAGAATGAAATAGGCAGGCTAAATTAATGAAAAAGATTAATTAGTAATATTGGTATAATTTAAAACAAATTACGTAAAAACTATTACTTTTGAAATTTTTAATTATTTAGTATTTAATCTTTTTGGAAATCCCTAAAAAAGGCTTTTTTTATTTATGTCATTTAAAGTATTTATTACTTCCACTATTTCTTTATCCACCTTTTTTTTTATCATTGATCAACTATTATAAGCCTCCTCCTTTTCTAATATAAAAATATAGAAAATATAATATGCTTTATTTTAAAAGAAGCAAAAATATATTAGGAAAAAAAGGAAATCATGCAATTTTAAGAAGGCAAAACACATTTACTGGGTCTTTAATATTTACTTGGAAATAAGGAATGAACAAAATTATTTGATATCGATTGATATTGCAATTTTCTGAAAGTTCAATTTTTTAAAATAGTTGAAAAAAATCCAAACTCCAAAACAAGGTCAATTAAACTTTTTTTTTTAAAGTGACATGCACTGCACTAGAGAACTTTTTAGGTGGAAGAGTTAAAAAAAGAATTTGTTTACATATAATCGAAATACTGACGGATACATGTATAATTATGTAAATGCTATGTTGGATAAATGTTATTTCTGTAGTTATACTTGAAAAATATACAAAATGGGAAAAAAGAATTGTTGTGTTTGTTAATATGTTTCAGGACTCCCTAACATGAGCTCTCCAAACATCCCGATCTTGCTGACCGTGCTGTTTACGGTTTCTCTTGGAGTCCATTCAGACCACTCCCTGACTGAGAGAAATCCTGGAACACAGCTTTGTATGGCAATGCAATTCAAACTTTTTATCAACATTTTTTTAGTAAACCTTAGATAATATAGAAATTTCAATAAATTATTGTTTCATATTATTAATATAATCAATAATTATTCTTTTTTAGTAAATAATCTGTTAACAACAAACCTGATGGGTGTTCAGGTTCCTAAGGTCAACGGGAAAAACGGTCCACTAGCCCTATTATTGGAAAAGTAAATTCATTTTTTATTATACAATGCTGTATTTTAACATATTTTTTATCCTTAACTGGCTATCACTGATTTTGATTTAGGATCTAATTTTTCAAAGTATTTGCTGTTCATTCAAAACCATCTACTTTGAAAAACAAAATGGTCACACAAAAAAGTGCAAGTACTACTTTTTAGTAGTCTATTTTTAGTAACAACTTATGACTAGAAAACCAAAATGTTATATTTTCTTTTTCTACTCTCCATATGCTTTAAGACAGTATATAAGACATTTGGTAAATATCAAATATAAAAAATGACTTGTGGATGCTACTATCAGTGCAGTTCACTGCAGCAGAAATGTTCATGTTAATTTAACATCGGGATTATGGGAAACTGATCATTTAGTGATACATGTATCTGACATCTGTGAGTTTTAAATTCATTGTAAGTTTATTTGTGGTCCAGGGATGCAAAATTTTCTTTAGTATTTTAAGGGTATTGTGATAATGGTGATATTATAAAATAAAATAACTGCATATTTTAAAAAAAGTGTAAAAAAAAAAAAAAAGAAGATTTAATCATAACTGGCTGAAAGCAGTTTATTGTTATTGCTTTTATTTCATATTTTTAGTTTTCTCTTTTATAATTTACAGTTTGAAAATTAATGATGTAAATCTACCCGGAGGTGTGATTAGAATAAAACAGAGAAACCCACTTGTTTTGACTTTGAATGTCGACAACGCGTCTTTGAATGGAACAAGTGAATTCCTGGCCAATTATAATGCACTATTGTAAGTATTCATGTAAGAGAAAACATAATTTATTTATTCTTCTTGATACTTAAAGAAATTATTACCAGTTTTTTTCTGTTGATATAAATTTCATAATTCTAAGTTTTATGCATTGTGATACCTTAAATTTAATTATAAAGAAAAATTCACAACTTACTCTTTTTCTAGAATGATTTAGTTTGAAAATAACCATTCAATCTTTTCTTTTGTTGTAATCTTTTAAATGTAAAATGAACCCAAATATATGTACATGTTAAAAGATAATCATGTCCCGAATGAAATATATTTAAATGTTTTATTTTTATATTGGTCAAGGCTTCCGCAAACACTCGATGGTTTACTAGATTTTAGCGCTGATTTTGGGCTAAGTGTTGACGTAATACCAGGTATATATTTTTTTTTATAATATCAATACATATGACAACACTCATATACGTACGAGTATAAACAGAGAAAAGAACTGAATATCAAAATATAGATTTAATCAACCGTAATATTTTAATAATTACAGATTTAGAAAGCAAGACTCTACAGACCGAAAACTGTAAAATACAACCTCTCAAAGTGAAGGTATCCGTCCTTGAATCCATTCTACAATTCCTTCTAGACCTTTTGACTGCTCTACTTCAAACTACAGTGGAGAGTACCCTAGATGATGTGGTAAATGTGGACTGTTTCAATAAAAATTAAAAAATTATAAAAAATTCAAATTGTAAAATGTTTAACATTTGTTTCAGTTATAGATGTTGAAAACATTCCTTCATTTTTTCATTTCCTAGATTTGTGACACAGTAACAAGTACCATAAACAACGGAGGAAATCCAGTTTTTGATTTGTTTGGAAATGTTTTAGGTATTCAGAGAAAAGCATGCTTTTCTATTTTTCTTAATGTGCTTTTAAACACAATTCACTCTCTTGATATTTATTTTTCCATTGTCATTCGTTACAATTTATCGATATCTTACATTGTTTTGTAAAAAAAAAAAAAGTAATTTGATTTCAAGATAAAAAACATTAATTATCTTAATTTCCCATATTTTTTAACGAAGTAGACTGGAGAGAAAAATACGAAATTAAGTACTTTAATTAATGATGGCCAAAAAGGCTAGTTGGCATAATTTTCTTTATTGCTTTACAGGATAGAGTCAAAGAAGTCGAACAACTATTAACCAAGGGAACGAACCATACCTGCTGTCGTTTCATGTACAACTACTTTAAAAGAATAAAAACTGTTTTGCAAAGTAATACTAAAGTATGATGATTAGTTTTTTTTTTTAATTTGAATGTTTTGTATTCATATACAAGTCATGTGTTTGCATTTAAATATCAATCTGGATCATCCCATTTTGTTCAAAACCCAAAACTGATCAACGAAAACATCATTGATACATAGTAATAAAAAACATTTGTCATTTTATAGGCTCAATGGCTTTTAAATAACTCGCAATTTTAAAAACCAAGAAATACTTCCAAAGATGGCCAATTAAAAGACAATAAAAGTCAAAGAAAAAATTTAATTGTTAAGACATTTTTACAATCATTCTTTATATAAAAGTTATACTAGCTATGGAGACAAATGGAGATAACTAACAGTATTCAGGTTCAAAGTTCATTCAAACAATGCAAATCAGGAACGGAGCAAACACAGACCTCTAAAACATCAGAGGCGTGATCAGATGCCTTTGAGAGGTTATCATCCCCTGCCGACCGGGCACACCATTGTCATAATAGGAAATGACAGTAAAATTCATCGACAACTCAGTGTGAAAATAATAAGCTAGTCTTACAACTAATATCAAAATCATCGAAGTCAATCAGCATTTGATTTATAATAGATTGTATTTGCTGACAAGGTCATTGTACGGACCATAGAACTGACGAAATGATTACTTTAAACGAGACTACTGATGTTCTTGTTTCACCAACGTGTTTGTTAGTAACTTACCTCGTTTATAAACTGACCATACGAAAAGCATGTCTCTGCGTATCAAATCAACTGAGAGAAATACCGGGTATAATCCAAAGGTATATTGCTGCATTAGTAACGAAAGTTGAATATCGAAAAGCTAAAGTCTCACATTTATCATAAACCTTGTTTTAAGATTACTCTTAACGTCTTACTATAGTAAAATTTCCAGAAGTGAAATAGTTGTGTCAGACTCAGTGATATCTCTTCTTTCAATTTTATTGGGGTGAACTGTATGGAGATAACGAGCAGTATTCAACCTCAAAAGTTCATTAAACAATACAAAATAGGAGCAGAGCAAACACGTACCTCCGTAACATCAGAGGTGGGATCAGGTGCCATAGAAGAGTGGGCATCCTCTGCCGACCGGTCACACCCGCTATGTGCTCCTTATCATAATCGGAAAACAACGGAAAGCTCCGACTTCAATACAGTGTGTAAATAATGGACTTTCAATTGGTATGAAAAACGTCAGTCAGCATTTGACTCAATGATAAATTTGTAATTTACGAAATGATGACTTTAAACAAGACTGCTGATATCTTTGTTTCACCAACTTGTTTGTCAATAATTTACCTCGTTTTAGAAATTGTTCATACGTAATGCATGCTCTTGCGTATCGAATCAATTAAGTTATATAACCCCCTTACTTATGCAGCAATATACCTTCATCACCTGCATACGGAGTTTAAATAACTCAGTTGATTCGATATACAAGAGCATGCTCTACGTATGAACAATTTCTAAAACGAGGTAAATTTGTAATTTTGTATATATCAGATACACAGGACATTACATCGTAATTTGATCGATTTTGAGATAAAAAAATTAATCATACTTTAGATTTGTTATTCCCAAAAGACGTCGCTGCAGTCTGTCCTTAAAATAAAATCGAACGAACTAAGTCATTGGTCCCACGGTAGCGTGTTGACTTATGATCTCTGACAATGTATACATTTTGAACAGGTGGTAGGTTACATAAAGATGAAGATGGCGCTTGTCTGTCTTTTTTTTGTCTTAAATTTCCAAAAGGAAATTAACCTCTAATTAATTAAATCCTACTGAATCATTCGTATATTATTTGAAATATATTGTTTTTAATAAAATTAATTGCATTATGCATTAATTTAAATTCCTTAGAATGATGACGTTATAAAATACACACAGAACTCAATTAATATACAGGATACAACAATGAATAATGAGCCCTTCATTTAGAGTTTCCTTTCTCTGAGAAGATCAAAGGTTAACACACAGAAGGTAAAGTCTGATGAAGAAATAATAAGCCTATTAATCTTTTTAAATTTGTATTTCATATATAGTACTAAGAACTAGTGCACTTATGGGCCTCGGTAAAATGTGAAAACATAAAAAATCAAATAAAGCAAAATTTTCATCATAAGTCATTATTTGATATCTAAACCATACGATTCAACAAATTTTACCACTGAAATTCATGAAAATACAAAGAGCAAAGCCATACAATGTGGTAGGGGTCTGTCGACATATATGATTTTCTATAGTAAATCGAGAACAGTCATTCATTTCTAAGCTTTTACTATGAGCCTAACGTTGTACAAACTTGTGCGAATGACAAAAGACCCGTTATGTATTTATACAACTTGTTTGAAAATTAGGCTGGTACCTAAATTGTTAAAAATGTATGAGGTCGGAAAAACAACCTCGAATGTATTAACATCACCGGATATTAAAAATTTATACATTTCCTGTTTATTCAAATATAGATAGACTGATTTAGAAGTCTCTTCTACAGTATATTTTAGGTAATATCAGTTAAACTCCATATTCCACAGACAAAAGGTCTCCATGCATTTATTTCAAAGATCGTGAATAGGGGTGGGGGTGGGGTTGGGTTGTCATGGCGTCTTCCTTATGCATTCGAGGTCGTTTTTTCCGATTGGTAAACATTCCCTCAAAGGTGTTCACTGTATAGCCAGCTGCAGACTTTGAAGTCCTGCCGCTTAGAGATGTTTGTATGTATTTGGTTTTAGAAACACTAGAGGGTAAAGAAAGTTTAATGTCTTCATAAAAGTGTCAACATTTTTATTCATGCAAGACAATGAGACAGGTATTGAAGTCCACCTAAATACTCTTTTTTTTTTGATTTCAAAATTCAAAGAAACTAATATCAATGCTTATTGTATTTCTTTTCAAATGCAAGCGTGCAATTTTCTTAGTTTGATCAATATGGCTTCAGGCATCTACACAACCTCATTCGATTTTTTAAACATATATAAAACAGCGGAAGAAGTATCATTCGGCAAACGCTCCCGTCGATAATCCGCCATCAGATTGTTCAAGTCTCCACCCTTGATTTAAATAAAAGAAACTCAAAGTAGGTTCGGTACGACTTTTTTGGATTTAGGTATATATAGGCATCTAAAAATATTCAATTGTTTCAAATCCATGCTGATTTAGGTGATGCTAAATGCGAAGTATTCTTTAAGTGCATTTGTCCTTTATAATTCATTTCTGACCTGTGTTTCGCAAGGAAATTAAACCTAATAACATAACGTGAACGATAATTAATCGACATTTATAAACTCTCCTTTAATTCGTCCACTCTTTCCACCTGAACCATAAAAACAGTTACTAATGGCCCATATCTCAAAGGTGGAGGGTTTTTTTTAACCAACAAAACCATACACCAAAGATGCCCCCACACCTTGAGGTTTTGTCTTTCAATTCTGTAACTGTTGTTTGTTTTATATGTTTATACTCTCAATGTTGTCTGCTGGTAGCAGTTAATAATTCAATAATTTATCAACGGATACAGTGACATACCTTCACACCCTTATGAATTTATAAAATAGAACAAGCTACTGACAGATAAGTTGATGTTACAAGGAATTCATAAAACTCGTTAACTGTAATTATTCTGTAAACTCATTGAACGTTTTATTGACCTTTGTAATAAATATGACATAATATTTGGTTGTATATTGGCTCCTTGTTCCATACCAATTGTTACAGCTTTGATTTTATGAGAAGGATATGGAGATAACGAACAGTATTCATTATAAAAGTCCGTAAAACAATACAAAATAGGAGCAGAGCAAACACGGACCTCCGAAACATCAGAGGTGGGGTCAGGTGCCATGGAGGAGTAAGCATCCCCTGCGGACCGGTCACATCCGCCGTGTGCTCTTTGTCATAATCGGTAATAACGGAAAAATCCGTCTTCAATTCAGTGTATAAATAATGGACTAACAATTAGTATGAAAAACGTCAGTCAACATTTGACTCAATGATAAATTGTATTTGCTGACAAGGTCATTGTATCGACCATAGAACTTACGAAATGATGATTTTAAACGACACTGCTGATATTCTTTTTTCGTTAACTTGCTTGCCAATAATTTAACGCGTTTTAGAAATTGTTCATACGTAGAGCATGCTCTAGCGTAACGAATCAACTGAGATATATATACTCCGTATGTAGGTGATGAAGGTATATAACTATATTGCTGCATAAGTAAGGGAAGCTGACGACAGAAAAGTTAAAGTCATCACGTTTATCATATAGCTTGGTTGTTAGATTACCATTAACGTCTTTTTCAAGTAAAATATCCAAGTATGAAACAGATGTGGCAGACTCTGTGGTATCTTTTACCTCAAGCTCACCAGGATATATCATATCGACGTAGGAATGGAAATTACCATTGTTAATTGACAATCGTCTATACATCTAAATGTCGAGTTGAAGGCCACAGCAAGTGTTTTCTTCTTTTCACGAATAAGATTTTGCACAAATTCTGCTTCATATGAATTCAAAAATAGGTCTGCTAATAACGGTTGGTTGGTACCCATGGGAATTACAATAGATTGTTGGAAGACCTGGTCTCCAAACACCACATGTATATTGTCAATCAGAAACTCAAGCATCTTTTTGATGTCAACTTCAGAGTACTTGTGTGTGCAATCAGAACAAAATAATTTTGCAAATGACCAATGACCAAGTAAGTATACTTTCGAGTTCCATTTTTATTGAAAAAGAAGCAGTAATGATATCAAAAAGCCGGAACTTTAATATATTCACTTTAATGGTTGTGTGTAAAGTTGAAAAGTCGTGGGTTTTAAGCTGTTGATTTTGGTAAAATATTTCGATTTCAAATTGTCTAACAGTTCTTTGGAATATTTGAGGTATCCACATCTGATTCACACCACTCCTTGAATATGTTGTTGCACAGTGCTCTTGAAGTTTTTCCTTCACTACCGTCAATATCTTAGTGAGGAGTAAAGAAAGAGGCTTATATATATATATATATATATATATATATATATATATATATATATATATATATATATATATATATATATATATATATATATATATGGTAGTTCAAAATCAATTTGGTTTTTCGGGATATTAAAAATATTCAAAACTGACATATGATTTTGAAGAATTTCTTCCTTAGAATGGGAACTATGAGTATAAGTTGGATTACCACTTGTAGAATTTAATCCAAGTTCTTCTAAAATACAATTTATATAATGAGCCTTACAAACGAAGACAGTGGTGTTACCTGCTTTGTCGGCAGGGACCAGTACGTACTGATCATGGAATCTATCTAATTCTTTTTTCATTTCTGGATTATTGAATACAGAAGGATATATGGTTTTCATATTGCCTTTCAATCTTTTAATACACGATTTTAACATGGACTTTCTCTTTTTTCATATCTGGCCCATCGTCTAGCGTAATCTTCAACAGAATCCATAATATTTATGAAATTGCGACGGCAGTTGAAGGATCGGGGTTCCCTATATTTAGGAACTTTTAAAATAAGTGATCTAAGGTCTTCATTATTAATTATATTTAATTAATCCTGTAATAATGTGTCCAGCAGGACTATAGTTATAGGGCGAAAAAGAACATGAACACGATGGAGGATTATGTTTCAGATACTCGATATCCAGGCCATGTAAAGGTTTTTTTGTAATTGAAAAGTTTTGAAGCTATGGTTGATGTATATTTGTAGGAAAGACAAGGTATAGTATTTAACTGGAAATATGGTGGAATACAAGACTGGACCCTTTTGTGATAAAGAATATTACTTACATTAACCGCGTCAATTCCTTTATTGGCATATTAAAGTTTAAGGAAAAGACGGATTGTTTAAGGAGCTCACGGCGTATGTCCGGTCGCCAGGGGATGATTACTCCTTCATGGCACCTAATCCCACCTCTGATGTTTTGGAGGTCACTGTTTGCTCTGCTCCTATTTTGTATTGTTTTATGGATTTTCGATCTTGAATACTGTTCGTTCTCTCCATATGTTTCATTTTAAAAATCGAATCTGCTTTTAATCAACAAGCTACACTTTTTTTCTGTTTGTGTCATAGATCTCCTTTAAACAAGTACATGTATATGTGGTTAAAAGCATGCAGAGGCGGCGAGAAGCACGTTTTTAGACAATTAAAATATAAAATATGAAAAAATTTAAATGCCATCTTCATTTCATTTCCTCTTGTCTGCTTTATTTGATTATTGTTATGCAAGAGTCAGTAAACTTAATAATTATAAACGGTAATGCTGACGTGGTATTGGAAATAAACATAACACTGAATTCAGACAGAATTCAAAATTGGCTAAGAACAGTGTGATACACAAACATAAGCCTATGTCATAGGTATACAAAGCACAGGGGATAAAGAATGAGTAATGACATCTCATAAAAGGAATAAACTAAGATTCAACTTCCATCAATTAATATGTGTCCTTGGTGCATTTATTATTATAACTTATATTAACTCAACCTCCGAAGGATCCGCAGAAGGATCCGTAAACTATCAACATTACTCTAATATAGGTCTAACCCTAACCCTGGCAATAGAACTTCATTTAATTCTAATATGAATTCTAAGACGTGAGAGATAAATGTGAAAAGGAAGATCTAAACACTTTGTCAGAATGGGTTTTATGTTTTAGAAATATATTTAAAAGTCATAAAAGAAGGCTAAAGGGCAATATGCAAACTCTATCCTTCCGGCCGTTTTTCACTAAATTGGATCATAGTTCCAGCCGATTAAGGCTTTAAACAATGCAGTTTTTGTTTGAAGGATCATTATTAAACAGTACGACATTAAACTCCGGACACGACATTGTCCAGACTTTTTACTACCATTTCTAAATATGATATCCAAAATATTTTAAATAACTTTTTGGGATTTCTTAGCATTATCCCAGGGTCTTATGTTGAGCTCACAAACATCTCTTCTTCGAAAGATATGAAGTCCTAAAATTAAGAATCCCATGGAAGAATGGTGGGATTTTCAGTTCCATCAACTACTGTATATTCCACCATTCCCCCATGGGAGAAAAAATGTAAGATGGGATATTTTCTCCCATTGGGATTTTTTTCTCCAAAACTTTAATGACTGATTGTATACTGTTTAACGTCCCTCTCCAGAATATTTCACTGATATGGAGACGTCACCATTGCCGGTGAAGGGCTGCAAATTTAGGCCTATGCTCGGCACTTACGGCCTTTGAGCAGGGAGGGATCTTTATCGTGCCACACCTGCTGTGACACGGGGCCTCGGTTTATACGGTCTCATCCGAAGGACCGCCCCATTTAGTCGCCTTTTACGACAAGCAAGGGGGTACTGAGGACCTATTCTAACCCGGATCCCCACGGGACAAAAAACACAGATATTGATTCTCAAAATTTCCAAAGAAGTTTTAGAAATTTTAAGATTGACATTTTTTCAAAAGTCATTAAGATCAAAACGTACGACTTTTCTACACTTCCTATCGTGTAATTGGTCATCCAAAAAATACCTTCTTAAAGATCACACTGATTCCACACACACACACACACACACAACACCCTCCCTTCCTCCCTCTCCCTCACACCCTCCCTACTTGGTATTAGAAGGATCGATGCTGGAGTTCCTCGCTGATAACCTTTAAGAAGTCTTCATAGACCATGTCTTCCAACAAATTGTTTGAATTACACTAATCCCACTAATTGTGCCTATATATTAGCTTATCGTTTTTATATTCCCAAGAAGCACATTTTATTCAAAACTTAAGAGGAAGAAAACATTTTTCGTGGCCTTCGAACCGAAATTCAGATATACAGTTGTATATCAAGACTTTTTATCAGTTAAAATTTTCTTTCATTCATATGTCGGCTCGATGCACCCAAATGATCTTGAAATAAAAACCACCTCAAGTCTGCCATATCTGTTTCCTATTTGGTTGTTTTACTGACTCTGACTATGGATGATAAGGCCTAAATGGCCAAATAACGATTAAAATTTTTGACAATCGAGATGATTTCAACTTTCCAATCGTCAACTTTACTTATTTTATATCTCCAATTCATTGGTTGCTGTCACAAGGATTTCAACACTTTTTTTAAAAAAAATGCATTTATTTTGTAAATTCTTTGGTCTTTGTAATGACCTTGTTAACAAAAAATATAACCTAGTATATGTGGTAATTTGGCTGATTTGTTTAATACTACAATGTTGTTTACATTGACAATATACGCAGCAGACGAGAGTTTGTGACGTGTAAATTTGTCACATGATAGTCACGAGGACATTCTTAAAATAGCGTCATTTTCACCGACACCAGTAACTTTGTTTATTTATAGTATGCAGATTTTTAGAAGTTTACTAAAACACCAAATAATATGCATTGCACGTGAATTTGGACGATCACTAATGGCACAATACTGTAGTTGTTTTTCTAGTGAATTCGACAACAGAATATTGATTACCTGATAAATTTCCTAATGCCAACGGCGAATGTGACCGATTGACAGGGAATGCTTTATCCTCTTGGGCACCTGATCCCACCTCTGGAATTTTCTGGGAACAGTATTTATGCCCTCTTCGCAAATTTATATTGTAATTTTTTTTTCGATCAATCACTGTTCATTATCTTCACCCTTTTATCGGTGAAATATGTAGAAATAATGGACAGTATTCAAGCTCAAAAAATCCATTAAATAATGCAAATTTTGAAGCAGAGCAAACACGGATCTCTGAAACATCAGAGGTGGGATAAATTGCCATTGAGGAGAATGCCCTTCCGACCAGTCACACCCGCCCTGTGCTCCTTGTCATGAATGGGAAGTAACAGAAAAATCCGTCGACAATTCAGTATATGTAAATAATGTCCTATAACTGATACGAAAAATTTGGCTATGTTAATGAATATATAGAACAGTTAAATAAAGATTGGGGTATTCAGAAAGATTCCAGTTTCCCTCGAGCGAAACTCGAATATTACTGACTCCCTCAATACCTACACTGTATTCTGTACTATCTTTGATGCTAAAAATAGTTGGTATATTTCAGTACATTTTGATTTCCAGTTCCAAGAATATTTCATTTATCGGATCAGTGCATAGGATTCACCGTGTGTTATGTCTTATGTATTTTTTGTATAAATGTTTAAAATGTATTTTTTTTCTTTTAGATCATATTCAAGTTCGTCATCTTTATTCATTATTTATTAATTGTTTATTACAGTGTTTGACCTTTTAAAATATAGACTCAATATTTTTGTTATTCTATAAAATTTGAGTTTTTAGATTTTTACTTCAAATATCCAAAATATCAAATCCTCTTTTGTTTGACCACAAGCACTTTTGGCATAGTTTCAAAATTCAAACCGGGTTTGGAATTTGATATTTTGAATATGTGAAGTAAACGTCTAAAATCTCAAAATGTAAGAAGTGTATTGGTTATTTAAAACTTGAGTGTTTGCATCAAATTTAGAATTTTAAAATTCTAAAACTTGTTTGGAAATTTGAAAATTTAGAGTTTTGAACTAAAATATTAAATTTCAATACACAAAATTAATTGGTTTGAGTTTTTGAAATTTCGAAATTTGAAATAATTTAATATATTAACATTCTAAAACTCAAAATCATTTAGAAATTTGAATTGTTAACGAGGCCGAGTCTAATTCGAGTGCGCATGACTTTGCGCAGCTTTTTAATTTCATGCAGTCATTTGTGCAACAGTACACCTTTGCCAAATAGTTTGATCTTAATACAAATTAAACATTATCTGTAACCCCTACTGGTCTGAAAAGGTGATTTTACGACAATAATTAGAAAAAACGCTAAAATGGCTTTAACGACGTCAACATTTTCCGATTTTGTAAGCAATGCATGACGTATGCTGAAGAATGAAGCATGACTCGCTTGTATATGTTCAAGACGTTCATGGATTTTTTACTAAAACTGATGACAGAGCATCCAAAGAAACATATTAGCAATCTAAACATTGCTATTTTTTTTTACCGAAAAATCATATGCGCCGATTATTTATCTGCACTGATCTGTATTTATACCGTAATGTGGCAATTTTAGAGGCATGAGCCTTAAAAAATGAACTTAATTAGTAATTTAAAAATCCTCGACCAACCTAGATGGTCAATTTTTTTGAAATTTCACAATTTGGTGACTTTTACTATAACTTTCATCTACTAGAATAAAAAAAGAAATCGCTAGGCACAAAAATGTGGAAAAAATGTGATAATTTCGCCGTTTTCAAACAAATTCCCATAGGGTCCAATAGTAAAATTTGACAATTTTTGAGATGTCCCCTAAGAAATCGGGATGGTAAACATTCGATTTTTTAATCTTAAAACAATAAATACAGGGTGTTTCATAATATATGTTACATTTTGAATCTTCAATTTGACAAACACAACAAAAAGATACAGATAAGTTTTTTTTTAATCAAATTGATGCATGTATCCATAAGATTCATTGTGTTTAATTACCAACTAAATATTAAAAAATGAATAAAGTCTTAAACATTAATGAAAATTAGCGAAATTTCCTAGTTGCATGCGTCATTTTTTGCTACGTTGAATTTCACAACGTTAAAAGCTCACATAACATGTTCTAAATAATCTCCATCATTTCATCAACAAATGAAAGTTGCTTGTTGAAAGTTGTATATAACCTTGTCACATATTTTTGCTTAGACACTCCTCATTTGAAGGTCCATGTTCTTTTTGAGCTCATTCAGTATCTGTGGTCTAGGATTGTAGACCCTGTTCCTTAAGAACCCTATAGAAAAGAGCCCAAAGATTGAGATTGTCGAATGCAAAGGTCAAATTCTTTCCTTGCATTATTGAAAATTTGTACACTGATAACTTCAAATCATATTTCAAAGTTCAATGTACCAAATAAATCTCCGCTTCTTTTAATAAAACATCTTGAGGCTTTCTGGAATACCGTGTCATTTATCACATATTGCCTGTCCCTGTCCTTTAACCTTGTTCCTAGCCCTCTGATATTCATCCTAGAAAGCTATTCTTTTGAAACATTTATTTCATCAATTTTTGAATAAATATTTGCGACATAAACTGAAAATAAAAACGGCTTTAGAATTCAGCACTTCCGGTTAGTGGATAAGTTAAGTCCATTTTGAAAAGTATTCAAATTATGCATATGACAACCGCTTTTATAGCACAATTAATCATTGTAAGACCATGATTTCCTTGTTTTTTAACATGGAACAAAAAGTGCAGGATTTGGTCTTTAAAATGATAGAAGTATGATAGGTAAGAAAAATAATTAGATTTAAAAAATGGAACATATATTATGAAACACCCTATATAACAGTAAAAATTAATTATGAAAAAATTATCAAAATCCCTAGGGCAGAAATAATTAGACTCGGCCTCGTTAAGTGTTACGTTAAGTGTTACGTGGACCGTTAACATTTATGGCAATTTCCATTCTTATATCGATACGATATATCCCGGTGAGCTTGAGATAAAAGATACCAAGAGTCTGACACACCTGTTTCATATTTGGATGTTTTACTTGAAAAAGATCTAGACGTTAATGGCAATTAATCTAACAATCAAGCTATATGATAAACGTGATGAATTTAACTTTACAATCGTCGACTTTCCTCTCTTATTCAGTAATATACCTTCACCTGCATGTGAGTTTATAAATCTCAGATGAGCATGCATGCTCTACGTGCGTATACATGTGAACAATTTCTTAAACGAGGTAAATTACTGATAAACAAGCCGATGAAACAATCAAAAATCAGCAATCTTGTTTAAAGTCTTCATTTCGTAAGTTCTATGGTCGATACAAGGACCTTGTCAGCAAATACAATAATGCTGACTGTCGTTTTTTATAGTTAATTTGTTAGTCCAGTATTTTATTTTATACACTGATATTGACGACGGATTTTTCCGTTATTTTCGAGTCCTGATCATGACAAGGAGCACAAGGCGGTTTTGATCGGTCGGCAGGGAATGCTCACTCCTCCATTGCACCTGATCCCACCTCTGATCATGATGTTTTGGAGGTCCGTGTTTGCTCTGCTCCTATTTTGTATTGTTTAACAAGCGCGGATCTATAGATTTTTCAAAGGGGGTTGAAGGGGATAAGAGTTATTATAACGTACGTTTTACACATACATGTAATTAAATAACTCAATAGGATATAGGGTGGAGTATGGTTTTTTAAAAGTGGGATGTTGATCAACCTGGGAAAAAATATTTGTATGGATTACCTGAAAGTTTTTGAAAAAAGAAAGGAAAATAAATCTCCGAACCCGAATCCTATTTTTTATAAAGGGGTGGGTTTAATTTTGTTTTCGCAACCGAATTTCTTTACATATTACAACATTAGCATTTCTCTGATCATTTTCTAAAGTAAAAACACAACAAAAATTTGAGACTTTCTTCTTTCTCTTTCTTTTCTGCAAATCCAGTCTTCACTCTGTACCCCCCCCCCCCCCCTCCCTCTGGATCCGCCAAGTAGCTGGCTGTTTTATGATACTGTTCTCCACAAGTTTCATTAAAAGTAACTCAGATCGTTTCCAAAATCTTATTTTAATTTTAACCCAAGAGCTTCAGTGGGTTACCGTAAAATACTATTTTCGACCCTTTACTTTTGCTTTAGGTCTATGCTTTTTGCGAGGCGCTGTTTGCGTTTTGCGAAATAAAAATCCTAAATATGTATGTTTGTAAATAAAGCGCCGAGTTTCCAAAACACGTGAAGTAAGGTAGAAAAGTTCGACTGTCGAGTCAGAGGATAAAACTGTGTCTATTATAAAACCAATAAGAGATTAACGAGTTTTTCAAATGGGCAGAAAGGGTATGTATGAAGATTCAATTACCATAAAGATGGAAATTTTAACTCACAAAACGTTCGAAATATCTCTGTCTGATGGGAACTGGCAACTTTCATATTGACCCTTGTACCCCTACAGAGAAGATTACCATGCAATAACTATGAGATTTTCTCAAGATTTCTTAACAAATATAGTAGTACCATTGTATTTAAGTAAAAATTTGGACTAAAAGTGAAAACTTTCTTTTGGAAGATTGGCGCCAGTTAGCATTGGTTAGCATTATTTTGTCGGTGGATCGTCAGTCTGTTTCATGTCATGCATGTAGAGCACTGCATGGTAGATTTTTAATGTTAAAAACGTGTCTTTTTAACATGAATCGGTTTAAATTGCACTTTAAATAACTCAATATTTTGTAAATCAATCTGAATAATGAAATCAAATCCATACTTCGCTGCAACCTGCTACAGATTTACTGTTTTTCTTTTTTGTTCAATGTATAAGTACATGTATACTATACCTATGTCCATCCTAGGGCACTCAAAATGCAAAGACGTTGTGGTTAACTTTAAAGGCAAAGTTACAAATCTGAAAGGTATGAAGACCACTGTGGAAATTCTATGCCTCCGACCCAAATAATATAAAAAGACAGTTTTTCATAGAAACTGTCTAAATGTATGTGGCGGTCAGCCGGGTTCGATCGCTGGTGGCCAGATAGCTCAGTTGGTAGAGCACCTGACCGGAGTTTCAGGGGGCCCGGGTTCAAATCCCGGTCTGGTCCGCTGTATTTTCTCCTCTCCCGTTACATTTGGTGCCGTGCCATGCCCTGGAATTGACAGGTGAAAGACCTGCCAGGGATGAGCCTGGGTTGGGGTCTTTGGAGGGCCAAAGACCTTTAAGGAGGGAGGAATGTGGCGGTCAGCCGGGTTCGATCGCCGGTGGCCAGATAGCTCAGTTGGTAGAGCACCTGACCGGAGTTTCAGGGGGCCCGGGTTCGAATCCCGGTCTGGTCCGCTGCATTTTCTCCTCTCCCGTTACATGTATATGGGCTGAGGTAAAAATCTCTGTTAGTCTTCTCCGCTAGAACAATGAAAACATGATAAGATATACTAATATGGATCCATTCTCAAATAATCTTGATTATTTCCTATGTAGCTTGTAACACAAGCTTTGATTGGTTACAAAGTTAGGTTGAGACACAGTTGATTAGACTCTCATGTTTTCAAAGAATTTTTATGGGTACATAGGAAATCAAGTTGTTATCCAGATCCAATCAAGGGTATACGGGGATTTACCATGGGTTGTATTCCATACACCCTTCAGCCTCTGGCCTCAGGGTGTATGGAATAAAACCCGGGGTAAATCCCCGAACACCCTTGATTGAACCTGGATAACTAATATTCTACATGGTAAAGCCAACAATGTCATTATTGTCAAGACTTCATATGTACAGTAAATAATAAGTCTTCAATATTCCCCCTTTTTTGCCAATTCATATTCACAACAGAAAGTGTATCAAAAAGGGTCAATTAAGCCATGGCTTTAATTTTGAATAATCATGGACAGAGTCTCTGCAAAGTCATCTTGATTCTCAAAGACTAAAAATTTTAGATACAATATTTCCAAAATTGTACATGTAAGGTCTAAACATGCAGACACATGACAACATTTCACAAATCAAATAAAATATATGCCCCTTAGTTATGAAAGATACATGTTTTGTTATACACTGTATCAATATAAAAGATAAAAAAAAATCCTTATGTTAATTAGGTAGAAAACCAGAAGCCAATGGAGGAGGGGATGCCCCGGTTTCAAAAAAAGCTCGCCTGGAAGGTGCAGAAATATCTGGATACTCGGTTCAATGGGAGTGGGAGGGGGATAAGGGAAAATGGACAAAATACTCTGACAGCATGAATAATGACATCACTGAGGCATTCAACAACAAGAAGAAAATGGTAATATGTCTTGTTTTAAACATGTTAAAATGTGTTAAAAAATCAATGAACTAGTAAATTTATTTATTTTTAATCATAATTCATTCTATTATTGCATTACACATATGTTTCTGTTTATAATACTAAAATATCAAATACTGTGTGAAATGTGCAAATTGATACCATATTAAAAAGTTTCAGATGAAGCTTATTATGCTATAGAGGACTGCAAATTTTGGCTATAAGTTATTTTCATTTTCTTTTTCTGATTAGGTAGAGTTTGATGTTGGTAAAAATGTGGTGATCCAAGTAAAGATGGACCAGATGGTACAGAAAAACAAGAAGACAGGATGGGAACGGAGAATAAGATGCTGTCTTAAAGAAGATAAAGGTTCATGTATACAAATTCTCTCCAGCTCGATATTTTTTTCTCATTTTACTAAATATTGTAAAAACCTTGAACTCAGCCAACAAAGTTGGAGCAAGATTACATCTTTGTGTGTTACAAGCAGTTTCATGCAGATACATGTACGAAGTAGCTACAATCTACAAAGTTCTAAAGCGATTATATTGCACCTTTGTAAGATTTTCTACATGGAGTGACTCAAACTTAAATTACAGACTTTTACATCTGGCAGTGGCAGGATGAGAAGGGGGGCTGGAATCCTTACGCTGTGGAGACCTGTGTAGATTTAGAGAGGGCTGAGGGGAAGGGTCACATAGACTTTGAGGCTTTTAAAAGGTCCTACTCCATAGATGTAGCCAAAATGGAGCAAATTAACACTTCAACTGATGTCAAGCGAAAAGTAGACAGAGTCAAATCAAGTAAGTTATGTGTTACAAGTGGCATATATTGGTTATTGTTATGTATTTGCATTAAAAATGTGGAATAATAGTCCTACTTGTAATTTCCTGATTTAAACTACTGTAAACCAACTTTTATTCGCGATGACTTTATTTCGCGATTTAGCAGGGGTAAACTAGTTCGCGACGATTAATTTTCACGACCAAGCCTTTTTTGGATTTGTTCTTAATAGAAACAGAGACTTTAAGGATCGGTTCGCGGCGAGAAATATTCGCGATGAGGAGGCTCTCGCAAAACTCGTGAAAATTTCTTGCACATGAATAAAAGTTGGTTTACAGTATGTATAATATTTTTACAACTACAAGATATTGAAGACTTGCAGAGGTAGCAGACTTTGCATAAAACTCAAGATACATGGTACATGCACATGCAGCTGATAGCATGATGTCTATTGTTTCTGAACTGTAAAATTATCAGGATTATTCACCTGTTTGATATTCCTTTGATTTATTCTGTATTGAAGGTGCTATTGCTGCTGACCCTTCAGCCTCGGGAACAGTTATATCAGAAGTCAAAACTGAAAAACAGGAAGAAGCAAAGGGTTCTGGGAAAAAAGGTGTCAAAGTAAAAGAGGAGCCAATGGAAGAGGAGGAGGAAGAAGCTGGGAATTCAAAGGGGAAAAAAGCTGCAGGAAAAAGTGGGCCAAAGAAGGGAAAGTCTGGGAGAAGGGAACTGGGAGAAGAAGAAAGAAGTAAAAATTTCACAGTCTTAGAGTTACTTAAATTGCAGTAGAGGGAAACAAGAAAAAACTCACTTCAATGGTTTCAGATTTGATAACTAACATTCTTAAACTTATTTTTTTTTATCTCTTTTCTCTGTTTTTTCCTTCAGACTTCTTGCTTTCTATCATGTCTGTGCTTTATTACAGTTCGTACTGTGGTAATATCTGGTAAAGCACCTGTTGATGCAGAATGTACGTCTATGGTGGGGAAGGCTCATGTATACTCCGAGGGAAATGATATATGGGACTGTATGCTGAATCAGGTCAGTCAGGAATAGCGAAGCTCTTTTGAAATGTCATTCAGTTCATAAAAGCTGGGTGAACTATGAATAGAATTTGATGAAGTTAACTCATATTTGTTGAACACCACTGGTCCTGTGACTTCTGTCAGCAAATTTAATGGACAAAAAATAGTACTACAACAAGTTTAAAGAGTTCACATTGAGTAATTTTTCAAACACATATTTTTTTTGACAATTTGTGTAAAAATTACATACATAAAATTATTATTAAGGACAGATGATACAAACAAAAAATGGATGCCGGGATAAGTATATATTTTTGACCTATTTTAATTGCAAATAATGCAAATAATAAATTTCCAGAATATAAAGAAATTGTAAACCTATGTTGTTTGTTCAAAATTCTGCCTCTCTGAAACAAACTTATTAATCTATACAAATATTTTTCACTTCAAATCCCATTTTAGTGAAAATTTGAATATGAAAATAAAAACTGTGTGGTGAAACCTATTCATTTTACTCATTAAAATATGACTCAGGTTGTCATTTTAAATTTTTGACAAAAGTTTGTTTCTATCATCTGTCCTTAAAATATCCTCTTGCATATATTTATAAATTGGATCATTATTAATAAATTATGTACCATTTATTTTACCAAATTGGGCGTTATCCACCTTTACCATTGTAGACCAATGTGGGTAACAACAACAACAAGTATTACCTGATACAGCTGCTGAAGGAGAACAGTAAGAACGCCTATCACGTCTGGCAGAGATGGGGGCGTGTCGGGTACCACGGACAGAACAATCTGGTTCCCTGCGGAGGCGACCTGGAGAAGGCCAAGGATGTATTCGTGAAAAAGTGGGTTAACATTCAATGTTTGATACCGAAGTAAATGTAAATTTATTTCTTGTTTTCAGTATTTGATTGTTTTTCTCATTGTTACAGTGATAACTTTACTTTATATTGTACAACATGCAGTTTTGATCCTGGGGAACCTACTTCATATTGCTAATTTATTACTATTTAACAAAAAAATCAATAACCGTATAAAGTTGATTGTTTTAATATGGATTCTTTTTTCCATCAGGTTTAAAGACAAAACCAAAAATGATTGGTATCAAAGGAAACATTTTGAAAAAGTACCAGGAAAATATGACCTGCTGGACATTGATTATGGTGCAAAGGTAATGTACAATGTATCAAGTTAGCTACTTGTTTAAACATGCCTCTGCATTCTGTAAAATTGGGACCTATTGTCTTTTTTTTTACTTTTTTGAACTCTGTCGTAGTAAACTTCTATGATCTCCAGGCGATTTTACTTATAGACAGTTTATAACGAGCTGATTTCAGTGTTACTTTCTTAGTATAGACTCATTTTTTTCAATTATTTCTTTGTATATATCTTTTTACATGTACTGCATTGTTTTGAAAAATTAAATATATGCATAAAATGATAATTATCACTGTCTGGTTTAAACCTATAATGATTTTATGTTCTTATACATTTTTGGGGTGAATTATTTATCATTAGGGTGAAGATGAAACAGATGCTGTAAAAATCAAAAAGGAGAAATCTGATGTTAAAGTTCCAGACTCCAAGTTAGAGAAAAGACTTCAGGTACAATTCATCCAATGATTTCATTTTCAAGTAAAGAAAATAAAGAAATCTTAAAACATTATAAACTTTAAATTAGAACCTTTTTTCTTTACAAGTTCAACAAAGCCTTAAAAATATTTAAGTTTATATGTTCTGGGCAGTAAAACTTTGACATTATGGATTCATGAAAGTCATATATTTCAGGACCTGATGAATTTGATATGTGACATAAAGATAATGGAGGATACTGTACGAGAAATGAAATATGACTGTATTAAGGCACCACTAGGTACATGGCATGTCTTAATCTTATCTAAATTAATGGAATATGTTCTGGTAATACATGTATCTCAACAATTTTTGAATTGGATTCAAGATTTTAAAAATTTGTAAACAAAATTAAATTTATAGCAGTTGCTTTTAAAGCATTTATTTAATCTGTAGGTAAGCTAACAAGTGATCAAATAAAGGCGGGCTACTCAGCCCTGAAGATTATTGACGCATGTATAGAGAAGGGAGACTTTGGGAGAAAACTCACTGATGCTTGTAATGACTTCTACACTAGAATTCCTCATGACTTTGGGTAAATACTTGTGCTCTGTTCTGTTAACATAAATGAACAAAACAATGACAAATATTGCTTTAGTGTGCAATAAATATAATATATACATTCTCTAGTATAATTCTTTCAACATTTTTTTTTGAAACGTACATTTTTCTATAAAAAGTTAAATAAAATAGTTAAAAGTAGTTAAAAGTTAACAGGGAAAAATCCCAGCTTATAGTTTTGCTTAGGTTACTTAAAAAATATTTGTTTTAGATGTAAATTTTTTTAGCCTACCTTATTATGCGTATTTGATGTCCCTGTTAGATGTGAATATTGAGCTAGAATTATTGTGTAAACTTTGCAGCATGAGAGCACCCCCAGTCATCAGAGACAAGGAAACGGTGAAGGCAAAGCTACAACTGTTGGAGGTGAGACGAAAATTAGCTTTAGACTTTCCACAGCATCTAGTGTTTAAATAGAGAAAATGTGTTTTATTACCAGTATTTATGGTTGTGATAGATCTATAATCACTGCAATTTCGTACATTAAGGGGGGACCCATGTCGTTCTACGTCAAAGCAGCGTTACGTGATGTCACAATAGCGACGTTTGTTTTTTCCCGCTGACTTTTGCAACTGTGATTATAGGCATAACATTGTTATTAATCAATAACGTACACAGTTTACAAAAAGAATTTTTTTCATCATTTATAACAGTTTTATTTGATTTATGGAGTTTGTTAATATTAGAATTATCTTCCTTTGGTTGATAATTCATAGCAATATCAGTTGTGAAGAAATACTTCCATGATATGCTGATATAAAAATGCAAAAAATATAAGATAAAATTCAGCAAAGACAGAGGCTTAAATAAGGGAAATATGTTTAATTTTATGATTACCATTAATTGTATTTTCTGGATAAAACTAAGAAAAAATTAAGAAATGTACTTGTACCTATATTTTATCATGTTTATTGATTTATAGTGTATGTAGATTTTATTGTATAAAATCATTTCTAGGTTCTATTAGGTGTTGGTTGTTGACGGGGAGGGGGGGGGGGGGCAGAATGATTAGAATGAAGAAAAGATTTTATCTGTTTAAATTATTTCTTATCAAAACAAAATACTCGTTTTTGGCAAAATAGATTTATATTCAGATGTTTGTCAGTACTAACTTACCTTTTCTAGTGCAGAAAGGTCAATATTTATGACAGAAGAGTACAAAAATAAAAGAAAACGTCATATTTCTCGTTTATTATATCATAAAGGTATACTTTTTTCTTTGTTAAAATAAAGAGAGGGGTCATTTCTTTCAAAAAATATTAATTACAACATTTTCACACAAAGACTTTTTAAGATATTACCTGTTATGCATGTCGGAATTGCAAAAAATACAACAAGAAAAACGGGGTGATACTTACATTGTGCTCCTTTATAATTTTTCATGCAAGATGAATTACAATGAATTTGCCTTCAATTTAAAGATACGAGTCATATAAATTAAATACATGTTGATTTCGAATGTGATTTAACATTTTTGGTTCTCTTTAGCGCATATTTGGAGTAGAACAATAATGTCTGAAGATAATCTATTTTTAGCATTTCACACTGTTTTTGCACGTGCTCCTGTGTAAAAATAAGCACATAAAGGTATTGTTTTTAATACCTAAAAATTAAAAGCAAGTGGTCAGGAAAGAAATGTCAAAGTTTTGAAAATTTCACACAAAGACTTTTCGGACATAGGTCCCCCCTTAAATCTCAAAGTACCGTTTATCCATTTTTTTTCGCGATGATCTATTTTTCGCTTTTTCTGCGATCATTTTTAATTTGCAAAATATAAAACACGCAGAAATTATGTCAGCTATAATGTGACATAAAAACATTACCATTTTAAATTAAAAAAATCTTCAATCGTAAAAATTAAAATAAAATAACAAAATAAAAACTGTACTAATCTACCTCTTTTTCGCAAAATTTCCAACACATGAAAAAAATGGATATACGGTATGTATGTAAGTGTTTGCTGATTTGCCATTTTGGATTTAGTACATTGTATCACAGCTAGAGTAAGTTTGTGCTTATTTTGCTTTAATGAATTATTTTCTTTTCATTTTTACAGTCTTTGGAAGACATTGAGATTGCCATGAAAACTCTGAAGAGTGGAGATTACTCCGAGAATCCAGTAGACAGACATTACCATGCCCTGAAGTGTGAACTGCAAGCCATGGACAAATCAGCTGACGAATTCAAAGTATAACAAATATTATTTAAAATTTGCCTCTATTATAGAATGTTGAACACATAAAGATTACAAGAGCTTTATGCTAGTGCAATGATTTGGGCCATGGATATCGGCCTGGATAGCTCAGTTGGTAGAGCACCTGACTAGAGATGCAGGGGCCCCGAGTTCGATTCCTGGTCCAGCCATACATTTTCTCCTTTCCTGCTACAGATTTGGTGCCGTTGACCACCCTTTGAATTGCAGGTTAAAGTCCTTCCAGGGGATAATAAGAACTTGGGTTGTGTCTTCGAAGGCGAAGACAATTTAAGGAGGAAGTTATGTAATGGTTTTGGCTTTGGATATCGGCTTGGATAGCTCAATTGGTAGAGCACCTGACTAGAGATGCAGGGGTCCCAGGTTCGATTCCTGGTCCAGCCATACATTTTCGCCTTTCCTGTTACACTAACAATTTCCATATTACATTCTGTATACAGGGTTGTTTAATTTCCACCCCATGTTATTTTAGCCCTTTCACTCTTGCAAACAATTTTGTTCCAATTTAAATGCGCTCAGTCACAGTTCCATTTCAAAAATTATACCTTGTTCTTTGAATTTGCCCTGTTTTAAATTTGTCCATCTACAAGTAGGGTAAAAAGAGCAACATCAAACAGGGTTAGAATTTCTAGTATACATTAACATTCTTCTGAATATTAAAAATACATACTGTACATGTACATAAATTGGCATATTCAAATTTTAGCGTAATCACCGAGTATGGAGTTGTGAATGATGTAATCATGAATTAGTGCTACAGATGTCCGTGCTGTGTATTGTATTTATGAATACTTAGCGGTATTCATGAATTATCGCATCTGTGTCTGCGCCAAAGCTGCTAAAATATGAAGCCCGCTTTTTTAAGTACACATACAGTGTATTACCTACACATGTTAATACCTCAAATAATCAAAGATGGTATTTTTTGACAATGGAATATATTGCTTCACATTAAACTAAGGAAGTATCCTTGGACAATAAGAGTGTGGAATACTAGGCTAATGTTTGAAATCCAGACACAGCTAAATCTAGTTCCTGAGGATTTAGAAGAAGTGTTTCTCTTTTCAGATGATAAATGAATATCTTCAGAATACTCATGCAGCTACACACAACCAGTATAAAATGCAAATTGAAGATGTGTTTGAAGTTGAGAAAGAAAATGAAGCAAAACAGTTTGTTGACCACAGCAACAAGTAAGAAAATGACCACTTGTAATCAGTGGCCCCATGACCATAAACTGAGAAGAGACTTAATTAAGTCAAAATTTCAAATCAAAATAACTTTTGAAAAACATCTGAAAATGAAACTCAGTTTTCCTCATTTGTTTGGATTTAAATATTATACTTAACTGCAAATTTTTAAGAACATGATATTAAATAAAACTAAAGTTATTAAGAATCAAAATTTTGACTTATGAGTCTATTTTCAGTTTATGGTCAAAACAAAATAACTTTTCCATAATTTTGATAATGATAAGAATTTTTCACTATATCTTTGAATAAAAATAATATACAGAACTGCAAATTTTTAAGCAAATTTGTTTTTAAAATGATACTCATATTAAATATCAAAAATCTAAATTTTGACTTATGTCTGTTCTCAGTTTATGGTCTTGAGGCCTGATGTCAGGGATTGAAGGGTGAATAAACTGCATTTCTTTCTATTTTTATATAATTTTGTAGAATGCTGTTATGGCATGGTTCTCGTTTAACTAACTGGGTTGGCATCCTCTCTAAAGGTCTGAGAATTGCCCCTCCCGAGGCCCCTGTTACAGGTTACATGGTAAAAATTTTACTACAGTGTATTTTTTACATTTTGATGACGATTTTTCATTTCTTTTTTCAAATGTCAATATGTTAACTTTAATAATGATTTTTCATCTCCTTTTTCAAATGTCAGTATGTTAACTTTAATTGCTTAGCATTTCTTTTTCAAACTTTATCCTTGTAAAGTATGTGCTTTCAGCAGACTGGGAAGACAAGTTGCCAATATGATACATTTATATTATACAGTAAAACTCGGTTATAACGAAGTCCTGGGGACCAGTGAATTTAATTCGCTATATCCATAATTCGTTATATCCGTATAACGAATTCGTATAACCATTATAGCGAATTTGCAATATGCATGTTTTCCTTCAGGTATTACTACCAAATATGTTAAGGAAGCAAGTATTACAGAACATATCTTCGATAACTAAGGTTTTATTATACCCCCCGCAAACGAAGTTTGGGGGGGTATATAGGAATCACCTTGTCCGTCTGTCCGTCTGTCTGTCCGTCTGTCGGTCCGTCCGTCTGTCTGTGCAATCGTGTCCGGTCCATATCTTTCTTATAGAGGGACATTAGAATCTACTACTCCACACTAAGATTGCTCATGACCTAAGGGTGTGTCATGACCTTGACCCAAGGTCATTTGGGGAAGTTCAAGGTCACTGGAAGAAAAATTTCATAATTCGTGTCCGGTCCATATCTTTCTTATTGATAAACTTGGTAGGTTCTCATTTCACACAAAGATTGCCCATGACCCAAGGGTGTGTCATGACCTTGACCCAAGGTCATTTGAGAAAGTTCAAGGTCACTGGAAGAAAATTTTCAAAAATCATGTTTGATACATATCTTTTATGGATAAACTTGGTAGGTTCTCATTTCACACAAAGATTGCCCATGACCCAAGGATGTGTCATGACCTTGACCCAAGGTCATTTTGGAAAGTTCAAGGTCACTGGAAGAAAATTTTCATAATTCCTGTCCGATCCATATCTTTCTTATGGATAAACTTGGTAGGTTTTTATTTCACACAAAGATTGCCCATGACCCAAGGGTGTGTCATGACCTTGACCCAAGGTCATTTGGGGAAGTTCAAGGTCACTGGAAGAAAAATATCATAATTTGTGTCCGGTCCATATCTTTCTTATGGATAAACTTGGTAGATTCTCATTTCACACAAAGATTGCCCATGACCTAAGGGTGTGTCATGACCTTGACCCAAGGTCATTTGGGGAAGTTCAAGGTCACTGGAAGAAAAATTTCATAATTCAAGTCAGGTCCATATCTTTCTTATGGATAAACTTGGTAGGTTCTCATTTCACTGAAAGATTGCCCATGACCCAAGGGTGTGTCATGACCTTGACCCAAGGTTATTTGGGGAAGTTCAAGGTCACTGGAATAAAAATTTCATAATTCGTGTTTGATACATATCTTTATTATGGAAAAACTTACTTCTGAAAAACCCAGCGGGGGGTATTTTGTCCCGTTTGGACAGTTCTAGTTATGAATTTTATATACAAATGCTAAAAGGAAATAAAGTCAGTTCAATTTATCAAATTTTTTATAATCTTGGAAAGTTCGTTATAAAAGATGCAAATTTCATTATATTTAACCTCAACGGGACTCAAAATCAGTTCGCTATATCCGTAAATTCGTTATATCAGAGTTCGTTATAACCGTAAAATTTTACAAAGATTTGTTAAGAATTTTGCCGGGGACCCAGAAAAACTTCGCTATATCCGTGAATATCCTTGTTCGTACTAAACGAGTTTTACTGTATATGAAGTGAATAGACACTAACTAGTGTCTTCTATTGTAGTTTGGAAAAGGTGTGTACTTTGCTGATATGTCAAGTAAAAGTGCCAACTACTGTTTTACAACAAGATCTAAAAACATTGGTTTATTACTCCTGTGTGAGGTATGATAATTATTTCCTCTACATACTTTTCATTATAATACACCCAATAAAAAAATCAAGTAAAATGTATTTTCAAATATTTAATGGTGTTTTACCCAAAGCAAGTACAGTGTTTCTGTTCTAAAAGTTATTTCCATATATTAGTATAAATCTTAAATAATATTTTTCATTTATTAGCTCCTTTCTATATGATAATTCTATTAATATATTTTCTTACTAATCTCTTAATGGCACGTCCCTTTTCCTTTGATCAGGTGTCCCTGGGAACCACAAATGATTTACTGGCAGCAGACTACAAAGCAGATAAATTACCCCCAGGAAAACACAGCGTTAAAGGCTTAGGAGCCGTGGCCCCAGACCCCACTAAACATAAAACTCTGTAAGTATGACAAAGGTTGTTATCTCAAAGCAATACAGAGCTTAACATCAGTATAAATAATGGAAGTATGGCACACATGTACACGTAGCTTGTACTCGAACAACAATATGGAGATTTACATGTGATTTTAGATACAGATTAAAATACAATTCTCTGAATATGAGATAGCTTGTAATTTGACAACAGTATTTAGTCTGAATTAATCTTAGACTGAAAAGTAAGTATAGATATATACCACAAGGACTGTGTGTGTGTGCTCTTTATCATTAGTAAGGAGAAACAGAGAGGTGGCTGCAACCCAAATAATACATTCAAAGTCCATCTATTCTGTACATGTACCATATTGAAAAAAAAGAGGATGCATGTACAAATTATCAGAAAGAGAATGTTGACAGTTGTGAGCAATGTGACCCATGGGCCTCTGTTTGTTTTCCTTTGATTGTAAAGTTTGATACATGGGTATTCTAAGTCTATCCTCAGAAAAGGCCTTTCTGTGTTACCCGATTTTTCATGTCTGTTAGAGTAAATTTGCTTTGGGGAGTGTGATTTAACATCCTTTTATTCTCAATACCATGACATCTTTCTTAATTTGCTAAATATTTAGTGTAAACTATTTTCTTAAACCTTTTTGAAAATCTGAGAATGTTTACTTTCATTTCAGGCCTGATGGGACGATTGTTCCTCTAGGAAAGAGTAAGAACACGAATGTGAAAAATCCTAATGGTTACACACTGAATTACAATGAATTCATAGTGTATGACACCAAACAGATCAAAATGAAGTATCTTGTGAAGGTGAAATTCAACTACAAGTGATCGCAATTCAACATCAACATGGAAGACTGTATAGTATTACTGTAATGCAGTTGAAGTCTGTGGCTTTCCATAGAGACAATATCTACATAGGTTGTGAATTCGTGCAAGAAGAATTTACATGTCATAAAAGGATTGACATGTCAAAAAAGGCATTAACTTACAAGATCTTTGTTTATGACTATGGTTAAAATGTTGTTGTTAGTTCTACTTTCAGTATTGTTTTGTGTTTAAGGCCTGGTTTCACTGTAGAGAGTAGAACTTCTGTATTATTGATTTCGCTGATGTCTACAGAGTATTGTTATCTTCTTTCACAGTAGTTACAAAATGTTTTCGATATCAATAAAACAAATGCAAAACTAACTGTTCAGAAATTGATAAGTTTTATTGACTACAATAATTATCAGATATTACCAATGTGTGAGACAGTGCTGCATATATATGTTTCTAATCAGCAAAACCAATTTAGGGGATCTAAATATTGGCCTTCTTGTTTTTCTGCCATTTATTTTCTGACAGTACCATCTGCTTTTTTTTTTTTGCTATTGTTACAGGGTTATTTTTGCTTTTGATTGAATGCATATATAAAATAAATCTCCTGTTAGGGTCTGTTATTTAATTAACATGTGAATCAAATACTTCCTATAAATCACACTTTGTACAGTCACACAATAAGTTTTAATAACATAATATGTAAAACATTGCTTTTAAGCTGATAATATACTAGTATGCATAGATACTATAAACCTCTTGTAAATGAAATATAAAAACAATAGCATGTCAGTCTGAGGGAATAGGCAAGTTCCTGCTTCGTAAAATTTATCCAAAATCTGGAAGTCCAGATGATAATTATAAATTAGTACAGAATTCATAGAATTCCTTTATCATAAAATACACATTTATATTTTCAAGGCTTTAAAATACACTTGAGTCAGTGATCATAAATAATTTATTATAAAACTCAAAATATTTGTTTCACAGGAACCCAATAGATTAGAAAATTGTTCACTTGTCAAAAGTTTCTAGATTTCTTTCAAATGCCAGTCAAATTTGCCTTCGCTCTTTTTATTCGGTATGAATTATTCAGTATTTGGATATTTATTTAACAGTTTTTCAGATTTGATAAACAGTTATTCAACTTCAGGTTTATACGCAGTCATAAAGTAAAAAACATCAATTTTGGGAAAACTTGCCTATAGTTAAAAAAAAATTGCATAGTTTTATAAGTTTTATGAGGGAAAAAAAGCAATCTTGATTCTTAAGTAAAACATCAGTGATACATTCAGCATAATTCTGATATAATCATCAACAACTGGATAATTAAATACCCGGTATCTGGACTTGGTTTGATTCCTTGTTTCATAACTTGGAGAGTTTCTGATGAGCATTTTGTTGATTAAGCTGTTGTTTAACAAGACATGCTGCATGTACTCCACACCCCCAGCTTAGACAGACTCCATCTGATCCATGTCCGTAATTATGCACCACCTGCAGTAAAAAAAAATTTACATTGAATCATCAGGTACGTAAAGTTTTACAATTATTAACGAAATATCCAAAAGAAGTTTAAGAAAAATATAGGTGCCTAACAGTATTTCAGACGGAAGTTGATGTAGACGTAAATACTTGTCACCTACAGGAACAGGCCTGCCTCTGACAGGAATGGTCTCCACTTCCAGTCGTACCCCTCCCGATCTCCAAGGTCTTAGTCCTACCCAGGTACGCTCGATCTCCGCGTGTTTGAGTGAAGGAACTAGATTACAACATCGCCTCATGATGTCGTCATAGTACCTTTGGTCTTTCTCTAATCTCTCCTCGCCTCGTTGCCGAGTTCCACCAAGAACTACATTGTCCTGACTATGAAAGGTAAGGTTTGTGCATTTCAAACCTATTTAATTTATTAATTTGGTACGAATTCAAGTATGATTTGGTGGAAAACCAAAAGCAATGGAAAATTAGTGCGTCCCAGAGACTGCATGTTTTGTGATTTGCAATTTAATAAGACACTTTTAATCATTAATTGGCAATTACAGGCAGTTTTGCAGCATTCCTACGCATTATTCAATTTATTTATTGATTTTCAAATAAATCTAGTCACCCTGGGTAAATGTATGTATCACCATCGTCGGCAATGTAGAAACTTTTAATCCATGGCGCCTTCACCTGCAAAAATATGCTAATATAGTTACTGCATTAGCTTATTCATTTTATTTTGGTATACGTTTGTAATTCAACAGTAGTCGTGTTCTAAAGCAAGATAAGGTGGCGAAATTTTGATTGTACACGTGTAAAAGTTTCAAAAAATGTCTCTGTTAAAGATTCGAAAGAACCCCAAAACTTACGCGAATTGTGTGACCTCGGACTGGCACTATTTCCTTGTCCTGGAACAGATTCCTACTTCTGAGTCCCGTGCAGTTAACTATGACGTCGTAAAACTGTTCAATCTAATCAATTTATAATTATAAAATCACTCAGTAAAAAGTAGGTCACATCCATATATCCAAAGCATAAACGAACATAAGCATTCCATGATACAACATCTAAGTTGGTCAATGTTAGGCTTGAAATAAATGTATGAAGTATGCATCAATACCTGTGCAACCTGTTTGCACGTTTATGAATTTAGATACTCAACAAGAGGCCCACGGGCCTGATAGGTCACCTGAGTATCATGTTACAACTTTTCAACAGGGGCGATAGGTACCAACCTAACTTACACTATAGGAAATGTTAATTGAAAGCCTGGTTGGCCCCCCCACATGTAGAAATGTCCCGAAAATATAGTATAAAAATTGGTACTAAAAGTAGTTGACAACGAAATAATTAAATTTGCAACTTTTTCAGGTAAGTGGCCCCCCCACTTTAAACCAGCCACTGTTCAACAATTAAATTTGATTCATGTTTTAAACCAGAGGCCATGAAATGTATGTAGAAAAAGCCAATGGCAACAGAGCAGATTTTCAAAACCCTAAATACACATCTGCAGGACTTCGTTAGTCTTTTGCTAAAATATTTCCCATACTAAAAAGTAGACAAAACGCAACAATAATGACTTTTAAAAAAATCAGTTATATTGAGATCATGCAAGGGTTAAGCCATGTGAAATTTAGGATCTTCTACCATCGTCTTTATTTTGTTTACCTCATTAATGTTCCTAAGTCTCTGGCAAACTATTTTGCCACCTTTCTCTCTAAATCTACAAATTTAAAAAACGGCTTAAAAATGACACATTTAAGTATCATTTTTAAAAAAAAAATGGACTTTACATTTATTATAAATATAATTTAAAAAATGTAGTCATTAATGTTTGCAGCTGATGACTACTGCTGATGCCCAATACGTACTTGTTCATGAGCCACGGCAGGTAACGTCGGCATTCTACCATCAAAGTTTCCGACGCCCAACCATATCTAAAGGTAAAGTAAATAAAGAAAAATGGTATTCAAAACAATCAGTCGAAGGCCAAAAATATATAAATTAAATGTAAATATTTACAGTCTTTTTGAAATTCGATATCAGTAACCAGCTAACGTATTGACAAGAGCTTATTATGAATCAAATCGTCTAGAATAAGGCTTGTTGAAATTTAAATTATCTATGCATGTATCTTACGTATGATTGCCTGGAAGTTGTTTTAGCTCTCTAACGGACAATTTACGATATGCGTAATCAAATTTGCTGTGGAATGGAGTCTGAAAATTTCAACAAAATTAATATTATCAGATTATGGTGTATTTTGTTATATGCTACTCTGATTGTAGTGTACGTATTTCAGCACAAACAAAAATTTATATACACAGAAGGTCAAAAAATGACACCAGTCCCATTATTGTCGAAAATATGCTCCGCCTCCCCTTTAAAAATTGAGTTAATTTATGTATATACATGTATAATATACAATAGGTAACACATGTAATCATTGGAATATGCAAATTAACCCCGGCTGAGATATCTGGACTTGGGTCTTCACAGAAATAACTAGCCCAGTCGAATCTCATTTGAGATTTAAAACATGCAAACATAAATGTACACTATTGCAAACACAAGCATTGACACTTTAAACAAAACTTTTTAGAATGTAAATACTTGGCAAATGAAAAGGTATACAGTGTTTGTAACGTGTTTATTCACTAGATTTTCTATAAATCTACTATTGTGTGCTTCATTGACAATCCTTTCTTTAATTAATTGGAAATCTTTTTTTTTAATCTTGTGATTGGCCATCAGCAAAATTACTTCTTTACAAATCACTCTGATTCTACACACAAGTACTCTGGATTTTTGGACATACTCTGAATGATATATTGTAAGGATGCTGGTCAGTGGAATATTTTGGAGACCAAATCATCTAACAAAGTGTCGAAATTCCGATGGGCACTACATGTGCCCCTTTACAAGCTGACCTGTTGTATATTCCCGTGAAGCATAATTTCAGAAACTTCTATATGACAAGGAAAAAAAACACTGTTTTGATATGGCCTTCAGCTTGACAAATTGAATTTCATGGCCCCAGGGTCAGGGGTTCTGGTGTTAGGGCGGGGCTATATAGATTATACAGTGAAAATGCATTATTTCTTTGATTATCTCCTTTCTTGTTTCTGGGTATTTTATAAACAAAGCAAGTACATAGTTATGATGACCAAGAGTGCATCTTCCAAAATTGTAAATTGCATGGCCCCAGGGTCAGGGGTTCTTTTGTAAGGTGGGGCTCTATTGATTATGTAGTGAAAATGCATAAATTCTTTAAAAATTTTCTTTGCCTGGGTATCAAACCAATGAACTAGTTGTATGAACCTAGTTATGATGAGGAAGGATGCCTCTTTGAGATTTGTGAATTTCAGGGCCCCTGGGTCAGGTCTTCTTGTGTTAGAGCGGGACGCTAATGTTTATACATGTATAGTGAAAATGCAGGGATTCTTTGAAAATCTTTTCCTTTGCTCCTGGGTATTTTGCCAATGATCTAAGTACATATTTATGATGAAGATAGCTGCCTATTCTAAAATGGTTAATATACAGGCCCCCTTGGTCAGGAGTACTTGGAAGGGTGGGGTTACATAGTCTGAAAATAAATTAATGCTTTGAAATCTGCACTTTGTTATTAATCAACAATTTATCATGAAATAGAATTTATGTCAACAATTTATGATGAAATAAAATTTATGATAAATTTCCAAAATTTTGAAATATGTGGCCCCGGGGTCAGTGGTTCCTAAGGGATGGGGTGCTCAACTGGTTATAAAGTGGAAATGCATTTTCTCTTTGGTACTCTGATCTACCTCTGGGTATTAAGTAACCAAAGTAAGCATGCTATGTGTTTGGTTATGATAAGCAATGGTGCCTCTTTCAAAAATTGTGAATTTTATGGCATCTGGTTTAAAACACGAATCAAATTCAATTGTTTGAAACTTGTTACATGATACTCAGGTGACCTATAAGGCCAGTTGGCCTCTTGTTTATGATTAATACCCAGGCAAATATTTTTTTATGTATAGAATGCTTCACCGGGAAGATTTTTTATCTGCCTTTTTTTTTTAGCGTGAAATTGCACATCGTTCTTTATCGTAGAATTTGTGTAAAAGAATGTGATCATGAACATTTTTTCCAAGATACATGTATTTTGTTTTTGCGTAACTTTGTTCATATGTCCCAAATATTGATGCAAACGGCATTGGACGTACTTTCAATTAGTAAATTATTTTACTCAAAATTTTCTTTAAGGAAGAAAACAACCAAGTCGGCCGACGACATATTTACTTTGATTTTCCGGTTAATACGGAAACATGCATTGTTTCTTACGAGATAAGTAACGTCGTCTGCAGTGACTGACTTGCATACACTATGTTTGCTTACCGGTTTCGCTGATCTCCACAGCTGGTAACCATGGAATCTGTGAATTCCGGCGATATTGGCATCTTCAGATATACATATTCTGTGGTACCATTCAAAAGAATCCCTGGCCCAGCGGCTACATCGAATTAATGAACAAGAAGAGTGTATTTATAAGAATTAGAAAGTAACTTATGATTTATTATATTGTTCTTTTGAAACAAACCTACATTAAATTGTTGATGTCCGAATTTGTCCGCTCCTTCGTAATCCCAAAATGCCCCGCTGCCCCGTCGCTGGTAGTTTCTGCTTCAAATTCATCAGCTAGTATAGTAATGTCCACGCCTGGGATCAAGAGTTGCACGTTCACAGCAGCTGACAAGCCTATCACTCCAGCTCCCAAAACACAAACCCTTGACTCCATGTCACCGAAGGATTAGGTTGTCATTTAAAATGACCTCGAACTGCAGTACTTACTTTTCCCTGGTTAATACATACAATCGATAATACAGAAGGGGTCGGACGCATCAATCGTCAATTGATTAGGAACCATATGCGGTAATTTGAGCATGGTTCGATTTTAAGGGAGTTCTATTTATTATGATATAATATTGCTGTATCATACAAATATTTACTTGTATGTGATTATTTTTAGCCCAACTTGAACCGAAGCTCAGGCTTAAGTGAGCTTTTATGATGCTCTGTGATATCAAATTTTAATACACTGTAGATTTGAAAAGAAACTAAATAAATATTCAATCAAGAACAATACAGCCAAGGCATGAATAATATATAATAGGGGGTCAGTGTGCATCTTACTGAGCTACGGTACAATTAAGTTGACCTTTTTGCACTTAAATTTTAACTCTTTGGTTAATTATTTTAACCTTTATCATATTTTATCAGATGGAACCATAGCAATAAATATAATCTTATTTTACGTAAAACAGTTTGAATAATATTTATCATTGAACAAATCTTGTAAACTAATGCGCGAAAATTATTGTGTGACCTTTTTGCACTGAAAAAGTAACATATTTTGGGTATTAAAAATCTAAATAGGCATTAAAATATTTTCTTGTATCAAACTTTTTACGACTTATGTGCTGATCAGTCACAAGTATCGAGTAGTTTAAAATAATGAAAGAAAAAGTTGGGGTCAGTGATATCACGTTGATTTTGAAATATTGGTCAAAATATGTGATTTTCAGGCAAAAAACAGTCAAAATTTTATCTTGACTTCTTTAGCATATCTTCATTTCTCTGCAAAGTTTGTTGAGGGAAGTTGTAAAATTTGTTCTGAGAATATGAATTAAGACATGTTAAATATTCCTTGCATATCATAACAGAAAATATTCTCCGAGTAAAAGTATGTGAGGCTAAATTTCCAAGATATTAATTTAATATATGTGCAGAATTGCAGAATTTTCTGCAAAATATCCTTCCACCACAAGAAATAGTCCCCAATAAGTCTTGCTTCTTTGTGATTTTTGAGCAGTTTTTTCATTGAACGTTGAACAATTAACATAATTGAATTAGAATAAATAGTTTTGAAGTAAGAGGTTCTGCGTGAACTTTTATAAAAAGCTGACGAGTGACATACCTGAAGTGTTTATTACCCATTTTAAAGTTTTTGTCGCATTGTCTTTACAAATAACATTTCAAATTAACACTTTTGAGGACAGTAAAATCAACATGTTCAAATAAATTTCTCTTTGTATTTTGTAACAGTTATAAAAACTGTGTTATTTCCTTACAAAGAATGGAGGCGTATAAGGCAAGGGCAATCCCCCGCTCTGAGAAAAGACATTTCTCAATTCTAAAAGTTATATTTTTCAAAATCATATTGTTTATATCATCTTTTACACATTTAATTCTGTATTTCGTTGTTTTAATATTTTATTAATAATTTATTTTTCACTCATGTTTTTAAGATATGTGAAAACAAAAAATAAAAAGCTTCACGAATGATTCGAACCCTCTCCATCGCGCAAGGTTTGGTCCAAGACCGACTGCTTGAACCACTACGCTACGAAGTATATGCATTACCAATGTCTGTCAGTGTGATTTAAATGAACGGGTGTGTTGACGCGTAATTTTTTTCAGAAATATTCGATTTTCATATTGAATGGGTTCAGATTCCATGTTTAGCTCACCTGAGCCGAAGGCGCAAGTGAGCTTTTCTGATCGCATTTTGTTCGTCGTCCGTCTAGCTGTCCGTCTGTCTGTCCGTCTGTAAACTTTTTACATTTTCGACTTCTTCTCAAGAACCACTGGGCCAATTTTGACCAATCTTGGTACAAAGCATCCTTGGGTAAAGGGGAACTTAGATTGTTAAAATGAAGGGCCAAGTCCCCTCACCAAGGGGAGATAATCAAGAGAAGACAAAAAAAGGTGGGGTCATTAAAAAAATCTTCCCAAGAACCACTGGGCCGGAAAAGCTGAAGCTTATGTGGAAGCATCCTGGGGTAGTGTAGATTCTAAATTGTTCAAATCATGACCCCGGGGATAGGGCGGGGCCACAATGGTGAATCAAAGTTTTACAAAGAAATATACATGTAAAGGAACAATCTTTAAAAATCTTCTTCTCAAGAACCACTGGGCCAGAAAAGCTGAAACTTATGTGGAAGCATCCTGCATGGGGTAGAGTAGATTCTAAATTGTTCAAACCATGACCCCCGGGGGTTGGGCAGAGCCACAATGGTGAATCAAATTTTTACATAGAAATATATAGGGAAAATCTTCTCAAGAACCACTGGGCCAGAAAAGCTGAAACTTATGTGAAAGCATCCTAAGGTAGTATAAATTCTAAATTGTTCAAACCATGACCCCCGAGGGTTTGGCGGGGCCACAATAGGGATTCAAAATTTTACATAGAAATATGTAGGAAAATTTTTTAAATAATCTTCTCAAGAACCACTGGGCCAGAAAAGCTGAAACGTATGTGGAAGCATCCTGGGTTAGTGTTATACGGTAGATTCTAAATTGTTCAAATCATGACCCCGGGGGTTGGGCGGGGCCACAATGGGGAATCAAAGTTTCACATAGAAATGTATAGGAAAAATCTTTAAAAATCTTCTTCTCAAGAACCACTAGGCCAGAAAAGCTGAAACTTATGTGGAAGCTTCCTGGGGTAGTGTAGATTCTGAAGTGTTTAACATCAGTCCACATCGGCCTCGTAGTCCTTAAAGTATCAGTCATATTATCGAGCAATGGGGTATACGATGGACAACCAATGCGTTTTTTGATAAAAATGGTGTAGTTGCCGACCTGACTTACAATGGCCCAGCGATGCATTGCTAATTATAAAACAATGTTCCAGGGTAATCGTCCAATGTACATTACATTACTCATACATTGGTGAACATTGTTCGTACGTCGGTCGACTATGGGCCTGTGTTTGGTGATGATCGGCCGATGTCTGTTGCCCACCACTCAACCCCCCAATGACCTCAGATTCAACGGACATTTGACGATGCTCGGCCATACATCGGTCGATCCTTGAAAGATGTGTTAATGATGAATTGCCGATGAGGGGTGATGTGAGGCATCGGTAGAGACATCGCTGATTTAACTACAACTTATTTTCTACCGATGACCCCCCACCGATTCGCCAAATGGCCTCAGTCACTGTCCGATTACTATAAAAGTCCGGCCGGCAACCTCGCCATTTTTTTTATCAAAAAACGCATTGATTTCTCATCGTATACCCCATCGCTGGATAATGTGACTAATACTTTTCTCCTGGACATCAAGAAGTCAAACTTTTGGCATGATTGTAATCAGCATTGAGCCATCTACCAAAATTGTGAAATTCATATCCCCTGGGACAGGGGTTCTAGTGTTAGGACAGGGCTCTAATGATCATACTTAAAATGCAATAATTCTTTGAAAATCTTCTCTGTTCCTGAGTATTTTGAAAATAGACTGATATAAGTACATAATTATGTTGAGCAAGGGTACTGTGAAATCACTTATTTTCGTGGGAGGTTAATTTTCGTGGTTTTCAATGTATGAAGAGACCCACGATTTTATGTCCACCACGAAATGCAATTTTACACTTGCATTACTAATGAACAATTCTTCAACCACGAATTCAAATCCCCATGAACCACTATATTTTCCTCAAACCACGAAAATTGGACTCCTTGAAAATACAATTATATGATTTTACTGTACTTCGTTCAAAAAATGTGAATTTTTATGGCCCCTGGGGCAGGGGTTCAGGTGTCAGGGCGGGTCTCTATTGATTATATCGTGAATATGCAGTAATGCTTTGAAAGTCTTCTACTCTGCTCTTAAGTATTAAACAAACTAACTACATGTACATATACCGTTATGATAAGCAAAAGTACCTCTTCCAAATTCGTGAATTTCAAGGCCCCAGGGTCCGGGGGTCTGGTGTTAGGGCGAGGTTCTATTGATTATATAGTAAATATGCATCAAATCTTTGAAATTCTTCTCCTCTTCTCCTGCATATTAAATAAACTTGCTAGTTGCTACATACAATGTTATAATGAAGAAATATGCCTCTTCTAAAATTGCGAATTTCATGAATCCAGGGTCAGGGGTTCTGGCCCTTGGGTAATAAAACTTAGATATATTCCTTTTGGAAAAGTGAGACTGAGATCAAAAATGATCTCATGTAAGTTTTATTGCCTTGAACCCAGGCATTAGGGCGGTGTTCTATTAATGATACATGTATAGTGAATCTGTGTCAATATTTTGAAAATATATTCTTCTCTGTTTTTGGGTATTTCAAAATTTTGAATTTCTTTGCCCCAGGGTCGGGGTCTTTGGTGTTAGCACGGGCTCTTATGATTATAAAGTGAAAATGCATTACTTCTATGAAAACCTTCTCTGCTCTTTGGTATTAAACTAAAATATAGTTTGCATAGTTATCATGAGCAAGGGGTTCTACTTCTATAACTGTGAATTTCATTGCCCCAGGATTAGGGGTTCTGGTGTTGGGGTGGGGCTCTATTGATTATATAGTGAACAGAATTTTAAATTCGTTGAAAATGTTCTCCTCTGCCCCTGGGTTACAAGTAGCTGGGTATTTAACAAACTAATAATTACATACATATATATGACGCCCAAGGGTGCCTCTTCCAAATTTGTGAATTTCATGGCCCAAGGATCAGGGGTTCCAGTGTTAGGGCTGGGCTTTATTGATTATATACCGGTAGTGAAAATGCATTAAAATTCTTTGAAAATCTTCTCTGCTCATGGGTATTAACTAACTACATACATAATAGGGCAAGGAAGGGTGCCTCTTTCAATAATGTGAATGTCATGGCATCTGGCTTATAACATGAACCAAAGTCAATGGTTAGAAAGTTGTTGCCTGATGCTCAGGTGACCTATAAGGCCCATGGGACTCTTGTTAAAATATGTTAACCTTGGCCATTCCTTTAGAACAGTAAGTATCAGGGCTTTCATATTTCACAGGTGTATTCCTTATGACAAGACCTTCCTTTGGATATCATTTATGACCTTGGAGGTTGAGTTGCATTCAAGAAACTTCAACCATCACCATAACTTCTTATATAGGGGCATCAGTTTCACAAACACTTAATTTTTTTCCTTCTTAACCCCCAACCCCTCCCTTTTCTGCAAGTCTTGATGTTAGTTGATAATAATTTTCCATTTGTCCTTACAAGTGCATTATATAAATAACTCAGGTGACCATAAACCATATAATACAGACACAAAATGGCATCAATACAATTTTATTAAATAAAATAAAACTAGCTCAAAAATACAAAAATACAATGCATGAAAATACAATTGTTCATTTATTTAAGATAAAAACATACAAGGACACAGATTGGACTCAAGAATATAAAGATGTAAGGTTTTAGAGATCTTTTCCTTATATTTTGATGGTAAAAAACAAGACTTACATGTACAATTCTGTATACTTTTCTGATGTGATTATTATACCATTTAGAAATGCTTTCATTCATATGCATTTGCTGAGTGAATAAATTCAATTAATTTTGACAGGCAGTATCTCAGGGTTCCTATTCTGCTACTAACCCCCACCCCACCCCCAAAAAAAATAAAAAAAAAACATTATAAGCCATGGTCTTACAAGCTAATGTCATTTAACTTATAGAAATAAAATTGAAAATTGAACCTTTCCACATTGACCTGATAACAACATGTATGTACTTAAGGAATAACTACTGGGTATCTAATTTTTGGTTTCATGATATGATCAAGCGATTGGCTTGTAAGATAATTCATCATACACACCAATTTCTTTCAAGATCATTGTTCTGAAACCAAAAGATCTGAGTGTCATTCCATATATTTATTTACATGCTCTTGATTCTGTAAATTTATATGCTACAAGTCCCACCTACTGTCTCTTTCTTCATCCAGTCCCCCCTCGCACACAAATTTTTGTAAACCACGCTTATCAATGAATCAGTAGCTTTATCATGTTAATGTAGTAGTTAAGTACTTTTACTAAATGTATTTGTAGTTTTATCTTTCGCAAAGAAATTTAGAAGTGTAATATTTTCATATAATGTCCATGATGCATTTACATATTCATGTACTTGACTTCATATTCTAAAAAGATTGGCGTGAAAAAAAAAATTAAATTTCTTGAAAAAGTTATAGGGTACATAGTATTTTTTTTTTAATTCTGTAGCACCTTCAATGTAAGAATCCAACAAACTAACATTATTTCTAATGATAAAAAGAGTAAATTAATGTATATTAAATAATAACAATGGATAGGACTACAATGAGACAATATACATAAATATGGCAAATTTAAGATAAGATTGCAGGTAGACATACTTGACAACACTTCAGAGGTAGATTTTCTTCACATAACTCCCCTCTCAGCCTTCAAACCTTTATTTCAATTGTGAAGAATGTTGTTTATATGTTACAAATCCTATAAATTAAATCTTCTCACTTTCTTGGTTAGATTTATCACTCCCAGATTTAATGCTGACCTTTTCATCTTCTGGGTCCAAATAATTATAGAGTGGAAACTCACAACAACACAGACACTTAAAGGCCCCCGGGAGACAGCCGTAACATGGAGGGGGGACAGGGATTAGAGGACTAGTCCTTTTCTTGTATTCTAAGTAGATTTCATTCCTGTAAAAATAAAACAAAGAAAATATATGCTTACTTTCTATATGCTTCACTAAAATCTAATATCAAATAAAATAACGTGAAAATACATGAATGAAGTAAAAATAAGTAATCAAATTGGTTGATTTTCTTATGCAGGAGCTACACAGAATATTGTTTGTCTTAATACATGTACCATAGATTTAATACTGTGGTTCTTTTCTAACCACATTACCTTGCAAACATCATTCATATATCTGTCATCTAATTTCACAATTTGTTTTAAAGGCTTAGACATTTTCAAAACTATTTTTTATTACCTTCTCAGGACGAACACTTTGACTTGCTTTCAATGTCTCTAAACAGAATTAAGGCTGATTTGTTTGACTTACTTTCTTTATCTCTCGTCAGACTTTCTAAGGCTACTAAGTTAAGCTTACTTTCTATATCTCATTAGACATGTTCGACTTAGTTTCTATATCTCTCGTCAGAGTTTTCTAAGGCTACTAAGTTAAGCTTACTTTCTATATCTTTCGTCGGACTTTTTCTCCAGGAGTGGGATTCCACTGAGGAAGAGTAGGATGGCCATGGTAAACAATGGACTCAGAACTCCCGCCCACTTCCCATCTACGCAGATACTGGTACTAATGATAAACATCCCTATCCAGATGATGATTTCACCAAAATAATTCGGGTGACGAGACACCTTCCACACACCTACAATAATCAGTGATCAATTGTACGATTTTCTAACTGTTCCAGCAAACCCATGTAAATACAATGTACTACATTTTGACAGTACAACTCATAACAAGACTGCCTGTGTTCTAGTAAGCAGAATGCAGGTAGTTGTATCCATGATTATGAATATCCATTGCAGAGGAATATCATTTGTAAAGCAGGTCCCTACCTTTATCACACCATTTTCCTTTGTTGGCTGGGTCATTCCTGAAGCCAAACTTCTGGAAATCAGCAAAAGTTTCAATCAGTAGTCCTGTGACAAAGAGGAATGCACCAATAATGTCTTGTGGCGTCCAGTCATCATGGGGAGTCAGAAACGTGGCACTGTCTGGGGCATTAACAAATATTACAGGCAGGCTGACTGTAAACACCCAAAAGGCCTGTAAAAAGAAACAGAAAAGTAATTAGGTCAAATACCTGTAAAGATAAAAATTTGGTATTTGATATATTTGGTACCATGTAATATCTATTTATCCCATATGCAAAAATGTTTTTATGTTTGTTTTGACAAGAAATAATGTATACATTTCTGTTTTAAAAACAAAACAATGAGAATGCTATATTGGAAGCTATAGTCTATTCCACTGGTTAAAATGGCTTTCAGAAGAATCTTAATGCCTTTTTATGAGAAATGTTTATCATATTTTTATGATTATGTTACTGCACCTGAGCACAAACTGTCTATAACTAAAAATTGTATGAACTATCTGTAGCACCTGGAATGTCCAGAACCCTGCAAATTTAAGACAGTTTTCTCTCTTATCATCAAACCGATTGTCTTCCCCGATCTTGATGATTCTGTACAGCAGGTAGCCAGAGAGACGAAGGCCCCATATAACAATAAACACGGTCACCATGATCTGTCTCCACTGGTAAGTCTGTAAACAACAAAAATTTTTTTAACTGTTTTGTGAAAAGACATACAAATCTTATTTACAAATCTTTGTTCAACACTTGAAATTTTTTTCTGACATCTTTTAATGTGGACTTTATGGCATCTTCACTAGCCAAGGGTTTCTGATACGCTACTCTCCTCATAAAGAGGAGAGATACTTATCAGAAACCCTTGGCTAGCGAAGATGACTTTATGGAAGAGATAAGAGCATAAAAGGAGGCAATGAAAACATTATAAATATTTTGTATCAGATAAAGTGTACATGCAGAGTGAGAATTTGGGGGAGGACAGAATTGACAACATGTAGTACTAGCACTCTTTTTTTTTTTGAGGTAAATTGAAGTTGTTAACCTTTTATTGCTGTTAAGTTGTTGACTTAATCCTATAAATAGATTATAGGACAGGATCTGACCCATCTTCCCAAGTCAATAGTTTTTGATGGAGTGGAGCAGATCAAAAACTCTTGACTTGAGATGATGGATCTGACCAAGGAACTTTAATAAAAAATATTTACATTTGCTGTGTTTTTCTATGCAAACTGTGAAATTGATTTGAATACCATTGTCATGTATACATGTGCGTAGAAATATACACAGAGAATTTTGTGCTTAAACGTGACATCCCAATGAGTAAACATAGGTAATCAGAGACTACAGAGCTCACCTCAACGAATGTTGTCTTTAAGTAAGGCAAAGTCACACAATTACCCATCAAAAAGTGTACATCCAAAAAATGCAAAATTTATGCAATTTTGCTCTGGTACTTTGGAATAGACCTATATAAAAACTTCAAACTAGTTCTTCATCAAAATGTGATCAAAATCCAGCATCTGAAGCGAGTTAAGAGGTTTCATCCCTTGATGCATCATTTGGGCAAGTTTGGTTTATTTCAGCCTTATAGTTTCTTGGTGATAGAACTGCACCCATAACTTTTACCTGGTCCATTATCTGGAAAATGTATGTCGAATTCAGCATCCGTAGCAAGTCCATTAGTATGCATCCTAAGATGTATCATTCATGCGAGTTTGCACAACATAAGGCAAATAGTTACTTAGAAATGAAACCTGCATATAAATTTCACCTCTTCACTCATCCAGAAAAAGATGTAGGTCAGATTCAGCATCTGAAGCCAGCCTGGTAGAATGCAACCTTAGATGTATCATCCATGCAAGTCTGGTCATTAAAGAGCTCATAGTTACTTGGAAATGAATCCTGCATCAAAAACTTTAACCTGTTCACTCATCCAGAAAATGTAGGTCAGATTCAGCATTCGAAGCAAGTCTGGTAGTATGCATACTAAGATGTATCATCCATGCAAGTTTAGTCATTATAGGCTCATTGTAACCTGGAAATGAAACCTGCCCCAAAAAATTTAACCTGTTCACTCATCCAGAAAATGTAGGTCAGATTCAGCATCCGAAGCAAGTCTGGTAGTATTTATCCTAAGATGTATCATCCATGCAAGTTTGGTCAACATAGGACTTATAGTTCCTTGGAAATGAGACCCGCACCAAAAACATTTAACCTGTTCACTCAACCGGAAAATGTAGGTCAGATTCAGCATCCGAAGCAAGTCTGGTAGTGTACATCCTTAGATGTATCATCAATGCAAGTTTGGTCAACAAAGGACTTCTAGTTACTCGGAAATGAGACCTGCACCGAAAACATTAACCTGTTCACTCAACCGGAAAATGTAGGTCAGATTCAGCATCCGAAGCAAGTCTGGTAGTGTACATTCTTAGATGTACCATCCATGCAAGTTTGGTCAACATAGGTCTTATAGTTCCTTGGAAATGAAACCTACACCAAAAACTGCACCAAAAATGTTAACCTGCTCCAAGAACATTAACCTAGTCATTCCTTTGCTGAAATTGCAGCATCTGAAACTTTGACTTGTACAATGAAACACATTAGATGCATCTTCCATGCATGTCTAATCAATACAGGACATAGAAGTACTTAAAAAGAAAACTGCTCCAAAAAACTTAGCCTTAACCTGGGACGCCGACACCGAGGGTATAACATAAGCTCCCCCAACTTAGTTGTGGTGAGCTAAAAATGCAACAATATGGGGCACCGAGAAATTAAAATATTGAGTATACCTGGTAATTTTGAAGAACTTAAAAACATTCCTTAAATGTATGTTGAAGGTTCTAATATACATGCTCTTCTTATCATGATTAATTAAAGCAATATTTTTATAAATATTTTCCTCTTGTATAGTGAAAATTCCTAATTTTTCACTAGTACTTATTATCGCAAGATGGCTCTTTAACTTCAAATTGCGAGAATAATAGTTAATTTGCGAACGGACGGTTGATTAAGAGAATTTACATGGATTTAATAACCATGCATTAAAATAAAACCAAGTAATTGTATTTCACGACTGATGCTTCAAGCAAAATTACTGTAAACCAACTTTTATTGCAACGACTTTAATTCACGATTTACCAGGAGTAAACTAGTTGGTGACGATTAATTTTCATGATCATCCCTTTTTCGATCTGTTGTAAATAGACAGAGAGACTTTAAGTACCAGTTCGCAGCAAGAAATATTCGTGATGACGAGGCTGTCATGAATTTCGCGAAAATTTCTCGCACATGAATAAAAGTTGGTTTACAGTATGCGATAATTAATTCCTCACATATAAATTGGAATCTACAATAATTTTGAAGAATTTTTATTTTAATGGTTTTATGCACCCGGATTGATAGATCCAGGGCATATATTGTTTTTGTCCTGTATGTCTGCAAACTTTAACCTTCCCCATAACTTTTGAACCATGAAAGATAGAGACTACATATTTGGTATAAATACTCCACTATTGAAGCTCTTTCAAATGACACTAAAGTCAATGACCTTGTGATCTTGACTGTGACCTTTATGCTAAAAATAGCTTTTTTGAACCTTCACCATAACTTTTGAATCCTGAGAGATAGACTTCATATTTAGTATGTAGACCCTACTAATCAAATTCTTTCAGATGACACCATGATCAATGACCTTGTGACCCTGACTGTGACCTTTATTCTAAAGATAGCTTTTTTCGAACTTAGTTGCCACCAGGCGCATAGTGTTTCACAAACACATGATTACACATCTTGTTTTTTTTAAATTAAGATTCCTTTCCTGATGAATTATTTAAATCTTGTCAATCCAAGAGTGCTGTTTCATTAAAGTGTCATCACTTGAAAAAAGAATCATAGATTTACTTTTGTTTTCACTTACCTCGGCAAGGAAAAAGGTCAATACTCCCAGAACCACAAAATTAGTACCCCCAGCAAAGTCGGTAACCTTATCAAACTTGCATGTACAAGCCACCAAGAAAAATGAAAACTGCATTGCGACCGTCACAATGGCACATATCGCCAAGTTGTTTGTGTCTGCCTCAAAAACCAGCATATTTACTGCTTATTGTCAAAAGGTTTATTATCTACAATGAAATCATTCATGTTTAATACATAACCTTATCCACAAGCCTGACAATTAAGGTGATCAATTCGTTCTCTTGAACCAGCTGGGTTTGGTGTCTATTTTATTATATTTGCTGGAGTTATTACACCCAATTTGATGCCCTGTTCACACAGAGAGTTTCATTCGCAGTAAATTAATGCAAATTAAACTAATGCAAATTAAATTGTGTTCACACAAATCACAAAAGCTAAAATGAAATAAACTAATGCAAAGTAAAATTTATTTCTACAACATGTACAAAAAGGCTATTCAGTGAGGCTATTATGATACCATTTGTAAAGCACGTCATGTATTTGATATAAGAATCATAGTGGCTACAGGTATACATTTAGTGATTAACATACTTTCCCTTGCTTTTTGAACCAAATATAGCACAGATACCCAAATCTAACCACCAACATGTGTATTGAGACTGGATTCTGGCCTTATGCATGTGTCAAAATTTATTTCGAATTAACTTTGCTTAGCATTCACACGGAGTTAATGCGAAGTCATTTAATGCGCAGTAAATTCAAATTAAACTTATTCGCATTAAATTCTCTGTGTGAACGCTAAACGAAGCTATTTCGCAGTAACTTACGTCTAACTTGAACAAAACTCTCCGTGTGAACAGGGCATAAGTACACTCCATGTAGGGAAGAAGAAGAATTAGAAGACATTGAGTCATGAACATGTTTATAATGACCTAGGACTAAGGTGTGATCACAGGAGCTCGCTATGCTCGCGAAGCTCACCGATAGTGATAGGGTCTATGCCTGTTTACCATTTATTTTCTATTTATTGACAAAATTGCCAACTCCTGTGGTGTGATCTTGTCAGCTCGTAGGACTTCAAGTAAACGAAGATCACCTTGTCTTGTGAATTATATCTACATATCTCAGTGATTGAGGAAATTCGACAAGATAAACCTTGACGTTTTAGCGAGAATTTTTCTTAATGTAAATTAAACAAAAACAATGAACCATTTATTTTAAAATCAGTTACATATGATATGCCTAATTTACAAAACTGAATCAATTTTGGACAATTTCCAATTCAATTTGTACCATACAATCTAAAAAAGATCTGTCTTACCGACTTCCGTGAAAAATGTCGAGTTCTAAGTTATGATTCCTCGATCTTTCATTTAAAACGCCTGTGGTTTGTATAATTCATTGCTTTTTGTTACATAATCAATGCAGATGACACACATACACACATTTAAAAACGTGACAAAATGTGAAAGTCGGTCAACGGATGTTTGGAGATTGGTTCTCTTATCGAGACTGGAAACCAGTTTAGAAAGGGGGGGGGGGTATAATGCCCGGCAATACCTTTATTGACCTGAGTAAATTATTTATAGAGATTTTATAAACAAATAATTTTTTTTACTGGAAATGTCACAGAGTGACAGTTACTTGTTTTTTCATTTTATTTAGTATAATTATTTAGTACAGGTAGTAAATTAAGTTAGTGAAGTATAGTTAGCTCCCTTACCAAAGTAAAATTATTGCAGCAATATTGCTGCTATATTGCGGCAACATTGCAGCAAAACATTTTTGTCACCAGAAACAAGCTTTTTGGGTTAGTGAAATATCAAGTTAATTGGAGTTGTTAATTGTGTACAATAGGATTAGACATGATTAAAAAATTACAAAAGCTACCGACCTGTAAAAAGTGAGCTTTTCTGATCACATTTTGTCTGGCGTCCGTTGTCGCATAATATACGTTCCGGGTAACTTGGCGTTCCGGCCGGAACGCTAAATACCTATAATATTGGTTCCGGGCCATAATAAACGTTCCGGCCCGCGTAAGATTGGTTCCGGCCGTAAAAAACGTTCCGGGCAACCAAGCACCCTATGAAACTCTCTATTTATATTTAATATTGGCTGTTAATTTTAATTTTCTTCTTTCTTTTATAAATACTTTCGTATATGATACAGCAGGATTTAATCGTAAGACATACATATGTGTTTACATTTCAAGTCAGAATATGCGGTCTTTTTACCAGAGACATTATATATTTATTGATGTCTCTGATTTAAATATTATATTAATCCATGAAATTCCAGTTGATTATTTTGATTCTTTGTAAACAAAAGAAGGTGTGAAACTTGTTTACATTGATATACCCCCATCGTGCTGTTTTACGATAGACTTGGCTTCTATCGATACGAATAATTGCTCAGTCTTGCGAATCGCCGTAAGCACACATGACCACCCTGATCAGATGATAATGGTGATAGATTAATTATATTTACCATAAAATACTTTAATTATTAGGTATAATATTTTAATTTCCTTACAATTTTTTAAACACCCATACATGTAGTTGCGTTTTTTTTAAAACCAAATATAAAATAAATTAAAATACAAGAACATAATGGGAAACGAGTGCATGCCGGATCTAAAAAGGGAATTTATAATTTAAGCATTTAATACGAAGGAAAAGTGTTTCGCGTTTGTTGATTATTTTTCTTCGTCAGGTGAAGTTTTTTTTGTTTGTTTGTTTGTTTTTTTTTTTTTAATTTTAATGTTATATATCAACAAAACATGCACATGATCAACTTGGAAATGTTTCAATGACACGGCTAAAAACGTTTGAATAAAATTCAACTCATTTTTATTTATGCACGTAAGTACAAGTACATTTGTATTCATTAGTAAAAATAACACTGAAGAAGAAATGTATTACAGACACAGATCTGTATTTTACTATTTATATGAATAGCATTGTGAAGTCTGCTCACTCACCCACGGTCACCCACCCCTTCCCCTGCAGTGAACAGTAGACAAAAAACTTGATTTGCTTGGTATAAAATTTTCTATATTTTAATTAACAATTTGTTGAATGTGTTCAACAAACAAAGAAGTCTTAGTGGGGAAGGCAACCGCGAACGTTTGTTCTATCGCCTACCCGATTTTTCAAAAGACATCTTTGAATGACTTTTCCTATAGATATAATAGATTTTTTTTTTTACGAACTTTCAAAAACTATAATTATTTGGAAAAAAAGAAAAGGTTTCTCTTTAATTCTGATAAAACGTGTATTTCCGCTCTAGAACTCGATGAGAATGTAAAATCTTAATTTAAAATGAAAACCTGCAGGCATGCTTATGAATCTATCTTAGGACTAAGACATCTCTTAAGACGAACTTACGACATATCTTAGTCTTAAGTGAGGCCATCGAAGCTATCCTATCTTAGGAGACCTCTTAATCTTAGTCCTAACTTTAAGATGACTGCGGACCTTGTCATATCTTAGGTGATTTTAAGAAACGCTGGTGTCAGGAAAACAATTAAGAATGTTTTTTGTGTAAATAAATCAACTATTTACTGTAAATTAATGATTTCTTTAATGAACTGAATCCATTTATGAACATCATACCGTGTGAATATATGTATATACCTGTACAAATAGAAATGGAGAGAACAGTTAATAAGAATGCGCTCATTGACATACCAGGCTGAAGCTAGCAGCCAATAACAGCAGCCACTAAGCGCGTAGAAGCTAGCAGCCAATAAGGAAATTCATCAAAGAACTGAGAGTACTCAGACGCAGTACTGTTTTTGATACGTTATTTTAGATAATTAATGGTTAATGATTAGAAAATTAATGCAACAATTAATTACATTATAAATCAGATACTCAGAGGCAGTAAGGCTCACCTGAACAATTTTTTTTCTTTTTTAAAACCGAAAAATAAGAAATAAATTACTTTATAATTTTTATCCAATTGAACAAACAAACACTAGGAAATTGATAACCCCTCCCTTTTCAGCTCCTTCAGGGACCTCAAGATAATGACAGGGCCAATAAGCTAACCTGTAATTTGATTAATATATAACGACTGTAAACAGAAATATGGCACAAGTATAAACTAGGTTGAAGTATATTTCAAACATTATTACTGGGACAACTTAATGAATCTATAAGACTGTAAATTACTACTATCAGTAATAAGTGGTGGTGGTGCCACCAAGTGGTTCCAAAAGCATTTTTTATATTACAGGCAGGTATTATACCCATGATTTATAAAGTGATCAAAATTACTAGCCCAAGGATGATTATTTCCTGCTATCAGAAGGGGCTTTAATGGTACCACCAGGTGGTGCCAAGTGCATGGGTCATATTTCAAGCAATAATTTGTCATAAATTATTGGTGATTAAGTTTAGAGTCTTAGGGAAAATCCCTTGTTAACGTTTCAAAAGGTCCCAGGGACCGGAAAGGGCAAGTTATCTACTCTGAACTTTGGCTGTTTTGCATTTTATCCCGAAAACGCCATTAAAGATCAGCTATTACACGCCTTATTCTTGAAGTGTTCATCAAATGATTACTGGGGCAAGGTAGAGGGGCCCTAGGGCTATCATTTGCCACTTTCAGAATGGGGCTGTAGTGGCACCACCAAGTGGTGCCAAGTGCGTGGGGCATATTTCCAGCACTCATATCTTATTCATTGTCGACCTCCTGAATTAACTAACACTGGGGATGGGTAGAGGGCCTTAGGGGGTATCCCTTGACAGATTTCTGCAGGGTCCTGGGGGCTGGAAGATTCCAGTTTGCTAACCTGAACTTTGATGTTTTTCATCATTGTACTTTGGGAAAGGGGAAAAGGGCAGCTATTATACGCCTTATCCTTGAAGTGTTCATCAATTGATTACTGGGGCAAGGTAGAGGGGCCCTAGGGCTATCATTTGCCACTTTCAGAATGGGGCTGTAGTGGCACCACCCAGTGGTGCCAAGTGCGTGGGGTATATTTCCAGTATATTTTACATTGGGAAACGGGAAAAGGGCAGCTCTTATATTTAGGCTTATGTATATCTAATGTCACCTATAACATAATCTGTCAAACTGAATGCGACATTTGTCGCATATTTGTAAACAAAGTATAAACTCAGCAGTTCTATTGTATCCTAGGTTTTCAATTATTAACTCGATTTGTTCAAAGCTTAAACAAATCGAAATAATTTTTTTTGCAGAAAATCTGCAATTTTATTATACACCAATCGTATTTTTCAAAACTATTTAGTACGGATTACTGTCTTGTTCAACCAGGAAGTTGGAACTCTTGACGTAGTGTTTAGAACGTATCCCTTACAAGCAGAGAGCCGTGAGTTCGATACCGGCTGGTTGCATTTTAATTTTTTTTAAATTTTTTTTAATTTTTCTTATTTCTTCAGCCCAAATGACCTTTTAAAGTTGGAAAGGCCACAGGAGCAATAAGATTACTAGTATTTTCTTTTTCTTTATGCATAAGAATTTTTTTATTTCAATGGCAAAGCAAATATTTGCTTTTGTATGAATATTATATTAAATATTATTAACAAGTTTTCATTATGATTACTAGTATTCTCATTTATTTTTGCATAAGTTTTTTTTTTTCACTTTAATGGAAAATATTTGCATATGTATACATTTTATATTATATACCGGTAATATTATTTACAAGTTCACATCATAAGTTTAACGTTTGAAAAATCTTATTACCTTTAAAAAGTGCAAAGTTTCGATGTTAAAAATATGAGTCCATAACAGAATCTTTATTATATATTGCCAGTTTGCACCTCATTATGCCCCCGTAAACTAAGTTTTTGGGTATATAGTTTTTGTCGTGTCCGTCCGTTTACATCTCTGTCTGTTTGGCCGTGAAAACTTTAATCTTGTCCTTAACTTTTGATTTGATGGGGCTATGACTTTCATATTTCACGTGTGTACTCCGTGTAACAAGACTTTCCTTTTTGAACTACCAAATTTGACGTTTTGACCTTGACCTTGACCAACTTTTAAATTTTTTTTAGCCTTGTCCATAACTTTTGAACGGTAAAGGCCCAAACTTCCATCCTTTACATTCTCAGTATGTAATCTATGTGACAAGACCTTACATTGAATGAGTTACCTTGACCTTTGGACCTTGACCATGGAGATTTTAATACTTATCAACAAGATGTGTTTTTTGAAACACTATGCGCCCGGCGGCAACAAAGTTGAAAAAAAACATATTTATAGTATATAGGTCACAGTCAAGGTCACAAAGAACGAGAATAGTGAAGCATGCATACTAAATATGAAGTTTTTATCTCTCATAGTTCCAAACGAGTTATTTTTAGCATATAGGGCACAGTCAAGGTCACAAGGTCATTGACCTTTATGGCATGTGAATGTGCTTCATTATTGAAGTATATATTCCAAAAATATTGTCTCTATCTTTCTTCGTTCAAAAGTAATAGCGAAGGTTAAAATTGCCGACAAAAAACTGTATTTAGCGTATACACTGTTGGTCACAGTCAAGGTCACAAGGTCATTGGCCATGGTGGCATTTAAAAGAGCTTAACCAGTGGTGTATGCATAACAAATATGAAGTCTATCTTTTATGGTTCAAAAGAGGTAAAGCCACGAACCATCATATTTGGCCCTGTGTTTTTCACAAAAATCAAGTTTCTTTTCATGGCCGGTATTATACGTTAATTATAAGAGGACAACATACTTCTTTCCCTTCCGTAACTCATTTTGTAAAATAATGCGCTGTAAGGCACGTGCGATGGTTTGAAGATGCGACGGTTTCATAAAAACGTTAAAAAATGCCGATTTTTCGACAGATTTTCCCAAAATTAAGTATGGCCACAGTCAAGAACAACTTTTATACTTACCATATGTATAAATATTGCTGATACGAATCTACACGCTTAATATAATCGTTGTTCATACGTGTGGCCAATATGAAATATGCCTTTACATTTAAATTTTGATGTCGCAAAGAATCACCAGTTTTGCTAAACATTCGGTAATATTTGGTTTAAATAACAAAAGTTGTATAAAAATTACACAAAATATATTTTAAAAAATTGTCAGTAGTTTGTTTGAAACGATATTTATGGAGAGACATGACCTTCGATCTATATTATCTGAATTCAAAACTCAAAAACCATATGTTACATTTTTCTGTCAGTATGTGAACATGACGTTAAAAGTAATACATTATACGTCAATTGTGACGTCATAAAGACTGTAATTATTTTAGATGGTAATTGATTTTTTTGAAGATGAATCACTTAATTAAACTTTACTCGATATCATTAAATTACATGTATTAACAGAGGTCTATTTCTATTATCTCCAATTTCACCCCCTTTTAATCGCCTGTTTTCGTTTAAAAGCTGTAGATCTACACTATCTTCGTTGTAATTAACAAATTGAAAAATGGACCTCCCCCCTTTCTGAATCTATATCACTGTGAAAATATGGAATATCATAATCACGTCTTCCCTTCGTTATACAAGCAAAATAATATTGTGCTGGCTTGCTGCTAAAATATTAATAAAAAAGACAAAATGTACGAAATTGAAGAATTTGGACATTAATTGTCTGCAATTCCACGAAACAAAATCTTGAACTTGGATGAGTATATGTAAATTTCAAGTTCCTTATAATATTACGAGAGGTAGAGTCAGCACTGTTACATATTATAGCCGCAATTTACATACATATATCAGCCATCGATCTATTTTACATTTAAACAAAATCTTCTGAAATAATTTTATGCAGATGCAGAAAAGTAAATTTTCATACTGCTTCAAAAGCAAAAATCCTATTAATGATGCTGTGCGTAGCTTCGCACTGAGTACATCGATGTATGTACATGTATACTGTTTATTGATATTTTCATCAATATATATTTCAAACAATTATAATTTCATTTGGTACAAATATAAAATACAGAAATATGTCAGTGTATTGGTGTGTCTTTGAATTCAGTATTTATAAAATATTTTCGCAACGCAATGTGCATTAAATATTTACCTGTAGGTGTTCCAAATATTTTATAAGTAATCTATGCTACAGGTCGTCAGTTAGTTGGAGGTAGATGCAAGGGCAAATCTAAAGAATGTATACCTACATACACAATCGAAAAAAAATCAATTTTTACAAGTGAAAAAATTGACGAAGTGAAATAAATCTATTCGATAGTGTTGGGGGGGGGGGGGGGGCATTCATAAATACAAACATAAATCAACAGGGTAGGGTAATTTACTTTCTTTATTATATAATTGTAAAAAATATCCCCGGCTGATCAGCAACATTGATTTTGTAATTGTTGCATGGTTGAAAGGGTTCCATATCACAACAGCAGGGGTGATCTTTAATCTTCTTTATTGTTAAAAAATATAATATAGATCTTAAACTGCATAACATACATTCCCTACTTGTGAAAAACTTTAATCTTGGCCTACTTTAATAATTGACATGTATGCATTTAAAGATTAAAACATCAAAAAAGATTTATTCAAGCCCTTTCCAAGTAGATAAAAATATACAATTTATTGTTTTTTATTGGGACAAAAACGGAGGGATAGGGGGGGGGGGGGATACATTCAAAAGATCTAAACCAATCTGCTGCATTTATTGGTTTAAGCCGATGTAAATAATAAAAACAGCAGAGAAACAACACATATTCAAAAAATTAAAGAAAGTTTATAGAGGTGACTTCCTCTTCGTGGAAGAGAGAGAGAGAGAGAGTTTGTTGATGAACTTGGACAAAGAACAAGAAAAGATGTTACATGTATGCCTTATATCTTTTCTAAAATACTTATCCAATAATACAAACAACTATGGAAAGAAAAGTTACTTGTATATTGTCATGTAGCTCCGTTTTTCTGTTTCTGCTAAATGTAAACTAGATTGTACACAAACAACTCTATTATATTAATCTCTTTTTTTTTTACACAAAACTTGGATAAAAATGGACAAATCTGCTAAAGATATATGTATGCAATAGAAATCGATTAAAATGAATTTTAAAAAAATACTTAAACATGTCAGTCTTCAATTAAAACATGCTTCTAAAAAAAGGAATAGGGATACACCCAATAAAGAAGTACTAACTCAGAAATGTTCTTAATAAATAAGGAAAATAAAAACTTTAATCGTCTCCAAACCTGATTTTTTTGGGGGGAGGGGGGGTCACATATATGATTATACAAAACATGTATTCGAATATGGTTTTAGATGCTAGATTTGCTTGCATACTCGCTAGTAGCTACACTAAGGGAAGCGAGTATGCGAGTGGATAAAAATTTAATTCGATTGTTTTAACTAAATTCTTTAAGTGACTAAGGGGGAGCTAACACCCCCGCCCCTTCTACATCTACACGTGATGGTAACTTGAAATAGGAAGTTCAGTAATTGCAACCCGGAACGTTTATTATGAGCATAATTTTTGGTTCCGGACTAACTTAGCTTCGTAACAAAATGGAAAAGAAACAACTTAGTAGCAAAAATATATGAAATATCTTTCAGTAATTACACCCCAGAACGTTAATCATGACCATGAATCTTGGTTCTGGGCTAACTTGGCTTTGTCAAAAACTGGGGAAAAACAACTAAGTAGCAAAAATATATGAAATATCGTTCAGTAATTGCAACCCGGAACGTTTATTATGACCATAATTTTTGGTTCCGGGCTAACTTAGCTTCGTCAAAAACTGGAAAACAAACAACTAAGTAGCTAAAATACCGGTATATGAAATATCTTTCAGTAATTGCAACCCGTAACGTTTATTATGAGCATAATTTTTGGTTTCGGGCTAACTTATTCTCGTCATTAATTGGAATAGAAACATCAAAGTAGCAAAAAAAAATAGTTGAAAATGCACGCAGTAATGCTAACCCGGAACGTTAAATATGATCATAATTTTGGTTCCGGGATTACTTATTTTCGACACAAAGTGGAAAAAGAACTTCAAAATAGCAAAAGATTTTTAAAATAACTCTCAGTAATAGTCACCCAGAAATATGACCATAATTTGGGTTCCAGTCTGAGTTATCATAGTCAAAGATTGGAAAAGACAGACAGACAGCCCGAAATACAGGTATACAGACAAAAAACCTTTGAGCTATAGGAAAGAAATTTTAAAAACCTCCTACGGCCTAAAGAAAGCCTTAAAGATTTTGAGGTCAAAGGTCAAGGTAATGAATTCATAAATTATTTTTAACATTTTCGTTTCCACGCGATATCTATGGAGAGTAGCCTTTGAGCGGAATTTTATACCACAACCCACTATGTCCTAATTATGAGGAAGGCCTCTAAACTATTGGGTTTGAGGTCAAAATTTCAAAGGTCAACATCGTTAATTCATATACATGTATTTGTATATTCTTTCTGCGTGTAAAACTTTCATTTCTGGCCATGGACGATATCTCAAGAAGCGTTTACGATTTTGCAATGAAATGTCATACCATAACTCCCTAACACACACCCGTCTTAACCCCCCCCCCCCTTCGGTTCGTGCATGCTTTTCTTTTCCGTAATGCGGGGGACATAGATTCTCTGAATTAGCTTGTTTTATAAATCATGTTTGCATGACCTTGGGTATTATTGAGAACATTTTAAAACATTCTTTCTTTACACTTGTATTTCCATGTTAGCTTCTGTTTTCCCAAAAATCACTCCCCTTAGGCACTTGTTTCCGCTATCCCAGTTGGTTCTACGGATCCATTTTGTTCTGCATGTATAATATTTTAATTAAAAATATAATTTTATTCCCTATAAATTGTGGTCCCGTCTTACCTTCAATTGCCACGATTTGTGCAGACAAGCATCTACAATATCAGCTGCAGATCTGTAGCTCTCCGAAAAAAAAATATTGATAGACCGGAGAGCTACAGTGCCACCCATTGAAAAAACTGTGTATTTATTGCGCACAAAAAAGTGCGCTCGGTTCTCGATTTATCTCTCCATGTTTTTAAAACAATAATCTCAAAATATTACTAACCGTGTGTTCCTAACATATTCTTTCGCTGTTTCCACAACCAAACATTCCGCATAGTTGTTGTTAATAGTCCTCCTGACCCTGATATTGTAATCATCGAACATTTCACTTATTTATACTTCCATTTTGGTTTCAAAGATAATTCGGTCCAATATGCTTCGTTCGGATGTCAACTACGAGAGTACTTGATAGAAGATAAAGAAAAAGAAATTTTTTGAAATCTTTCCTTATTTTCAATTGAAGTAAGAATTTGGAAGAATTAATCAAGAACCGAGCGCACCTTTTTGTGCGCAATAAATATACAGTGTTTTCAATGAGTGGCACTGTAGCTCTCCGGTCTATCAATATATTTTTTTTCGGAGAGCTACAGATCTATTTTTTTCGGAGAGCTACAGATCTGCAGCTACTACAATATGCCATGATCCTGCTACGTAATTTTACAACAGTGATGCTACAAAAAATAAATAGAACTCTATTCCATGTTTTGCAAATTAATAATTAAAAATTAAACAAAACTTTTACATTTTTGCAACTGTTATAATTGAAACTCCCCCATAACAAAATGTTGGAATATTGATAAACAATTTTTCATTTTGTGGGGCTGTTGAAATATAATCTCCATTTTCTTTTAAATTGGAGACGGGGTGAGATTTTTAAAACACGTAGCGCAGCTACATGAACATTATTGCAGTTTACCTTTAACCTACATGTACCTGTGTAAATGTACATTTTTTTTAACCTTCATGTATTTATTTAATATTTTTTCTCCGAAGCAGTTGAGATTATTTCAATATAATGACATTGGCGTCAGAAGCAAATTGAAAGGGGGGGGGGGGCTTAAGTGAAAGAAAAAAATCAAACCTACAAAAAAAATTCTTGACAAGCAAAAACGGAAAATGTGTCAATTGTCTAAACACGAAAATTCTATTTCGTGGGGGTTGGGGTTGGGGGGGTGGGTGGGTTTATGATAGAACTTCTTCCAGTGCCAGTATTTTTTCCAAACACTACCATTTACCCTTTTTTAAACTCAACTGCAACGTGTCGGTTGAAAAAGTGTGCTTGTGTGTGTGTGTGTGTGGGGGGGGGGGGGTAAACCTACGCCCCAATGTACGATGTCTATATTATGCCTATTTTTGCAAAAAAAAAAAAAGTGGGGGCTAAGCCTCCCTACTCCCACCCCCTCCGGTTCCGACGCCTATGAATGGCATGTATAAAACGATCATATTTTTACCAACTTCATCGTGTTTTATGTATTCAAACACCCATGCAGAAATAATTATTTTTACCACATATCTTAAGGGTTGGTGGTTAGGACATTCCTCGAGGTAACACTAATGTGCATTTTAATTCCTTTAAAACAAACAAATAGCAAAAAAAAAAAAAGAAAGAAAGACGAAAGAAAAGAAAAGAAAAAAAATAATTTTTTTTTGATCGCATTAAATAAAAAGCCGGGCCAGTCAACATATATTGTCTTTACTTCTCATATCTCAATTACTATTTTTTTTTCTTCCGACGATTAAAAAAATTATCATTTTCATTAACTACACGTGCTTGGCTTTTTGGTATTAAAGGGAATAAACCATACTCGTATTCTTATGTTTTCATGTTTAATTCATTACAGAATAAATCACATCATCATGAAATACATGTACTGTACCTACATGTAGTATGAAGATTAATTTAGAAGAAAATAAACCATATACGTAACATTCTTCAACAGTGAATCATATACATATTTCAAATGGAATATAAACCATATATCATGCCATTTCATCAATGATATCTAATTATGAAAAAAAATCTTTAATTATGAGGAATGGAAGCCGTGTTTGAGCCTCGACTTGTCAACACGTGTAATATCATTTAAACAGAGAATTTAATTCCGTAAATATATAATTATCAATATTTGTTCTTTACTTTTATTGAATTCTGAAATAAAAAATTTATCAATTAATTAATTCTTTGACATTGTGTTTCTTTAAATGTTAGTCTTTCGTAAACCCGGTCTTAAATTGTTTATCTCCTAACCATGCTCTTAACCTGTCTTTACGGGTTTGCGTGCATTGAAGCGAGAGATTCACACCTGGCATGCACTAAATAAACAAAAGGAATTGAGTTGTAGATAACCGATTTGTATACATAAGATAAACAAAGCCTTATAATGGGACCAAAGTCATATGTATCAGAAAGAGTATCATCAGGCTATTTATTCATCTATTTTTTAAAATTGCTAAGTACAAAACATTGCGCGACGCACGAAAATAGAATGTCGCTGCGTGATGCTAAAACATCAAGAAAACCCCCCACTAATTCCATGACTCAATATGGAATGAAATCTGGACAGATACCGCGATTCGAAGATTGAACTCATGGCCGGAACCTATATTACAGTGAAATCCGGAACCAATATTATGATTTTAAGGTTCCGGCCGGAACGCGAAATACCCGGAACGAATATTATGCGACACCGTCTCTCTGTCTGTCTGTAAATTTGTCACATTTTCGACTTATTCTCCAGAACCACAGAGCCAATTTCAACCAAACTTGCCACAAAGCATCCCTGGGTGAAAGGGATTCAAGTTTGTTCACATGATGGGCCAAATTCTTATTCAAGCGAAGATAATTTAGGAATAGTGAAAATTTGATGGTATGTTTTTAAACATCTTCTCCTCAAGAACCACTGTGCCAGGAAAGAGGAAACTTTTTGGGAAGCATCCTCAGGCAGTTGTACATGTAGATTCAAGTTTGTTCAAATTATGGCCACGGGAGTAGGGCAGGGCCACAATGGCCGATCAAAGATTTACATAGAAATATATTGAAGATATTCTTCTTAAAAAATACTCTTTTCAAGAATAGCAAAAGCATGAATGATCGTATTTATATGGAAGCATCCTCCAGTAGTGTAGGTTCAAGTTTGTTAAAATCATGACCCCTGGGGTAAGGGCGGGACCACAACAGGGAATCCAAGTTTTACATAAAAATATATAGAAAAATTCTTTAAAAAATCTTCTTCTCAAGAATGGCAAAGCCATGATTAGTCATATGTATATGGAAGTATTCTCAGGTAGTGTAGATTCAAGTTTGTTCAAATCATGACCCCTGGGGGTAGGGCGGGGCCACAATGTAAGTTCAAATGCAAAGGCAATAAAGCTACAAGTGGTCAAAGAAATATGCAAGCATCGATCCTTAGTTAGTGTAGTTTTGTTCAAATCACATATCATTTTGTTTTTCATTGGTGTTTCCAATAAGTATTTGAACGGTGGATTGGTTGGGCCCATTTTTTGGGTATAAACTTTTCAATAATAAACTTGATTTCTGCTTTTTCCCAGCCACAGTGCTCAGGTGAGCGGCGATGTGGCCCATAAGCCTCTTGTTTCAAAGAAAGGCTACACTATTTTTCAAGGGGGGCAATTCAAAACAAGAGGCCCACGGGCCTTATGGGTCACCTGAGTATCACTTATAACAACCATGGTTGTTAGATCACATTTAGCCATGATGTATCAAAATTAAAAACACAGTGGTCTTCAAAGGAAAAACACCGCAACAACGTTACAACTTAATGTACTATGCTGCTAGAAAAGATTTATTCATGTTTAATGAGACAAAAGACAAAATCAATAATTCTTCTATTTATCACATTACAATTATACAAGTTATCAAAAATGATAATTTTTAAAACTTTATATATATATTACAAGTAATATTTATTTATATCACTCGCAGCTGTATTAAATATATAAAATTTCATCAAATATTTGTACTACTCATTTAAACTAATACATAATCTCTCAAACTTGCATTCACCTTTCAATCACCCTTTTCACTCATTCAAAATCACAATTAATACTTGAAGATACTATTAAAAACAGACATAGACTGATATAAAAATAACACCCAAATGTCCCAAATAAGTGAATTGAGAAAATCTAAACAGAACCTATAACAATGAATTCAGAACCAAAAAAAAAAATAAATAAATAAATAAATAAAATAAATACAGTCCCACATATTGTACAAACATTTTCCTCCAAAACCTCAACCAATGAGGTGTCACAGACACTAGTCGACCATTTATGGCCATGCCATACGTCTCTGACCTCCTGAAGTTCTTTACTTTAATGCAAACATTGTACTTAAGTAATTCCTTAAGCTACAGCCATCAAATTATTATATCCCTTAATTAAATGATACATTGCTGATTTAAATCAGTTAATTTAAATAAATTTCCTGCAAATGTATTGAAAATTTTTCTTTGCAGATGAAAATACTTAAAGTGTCAAATAAATACTAAAACCTTAAAATGCTTAAAATACATCTATATATATACTCGTTTTTAACTATAACTAATCAACCACGTTCTTTTTAGCAAGTTTGTATAAAAATGTGTAGAATAAAATGTTTTTCTCAGTAACCTTCATTGTAAACCTTTAAATCCTTTTTTTTTATTTGGAAGCCAAAACAAATTATTAATAAAGCACAGAGTAAAACTATGTTACTGATTATTTTCAATTCTTTCCGAAAAGAGAATATTAACTGTATATTTTTTTCTCAATAAGGGGTTAAATTGATTTTGTCTATACATAGGGAAAGATAAACAGATTAAAAGGAAAATTTCCACCAACGACACTGTTCTTTGAAAATAGTACGAGGAGCTTATTACAAACAGACAAACACGCAGTGAAGCAAGAAACAGGCAAAAGGGAAAACGGTTGTAGAGATTAGATCTTTAAAAAGTGAAATAGGCCATCCCATTTTTAGTGACAGCCGTCTACTCTGGAATATTTTTTGACTGTTGGGGTCAATTTGCAATGTTCGCAGGCAAGCTGAATTTTGTTGTTTCCAAAAGACACTAATGGTAATCTAACAACCAAGCTATATGATAAACGTGATGACTTTAACTTTTCTATCGTCAACTTCCCTTATGCAGCAATATACCTTCATCACCTGCATACAGAGTATATATATCTCAGTTGATTCGATACGCAAGAGCATGCTCTACGTATGAACAATTTCTTAAACGAGGTAAATTATTGACAAGCAAGTTGATGAAACAAGAATATCAGCATCTCGTTTAAAGTCATCATTTCGTAAGTTCTATGGTCGATACAATGACCTTGTCAGCAAATACAGTTTATCATTGAGTCAAATGCTGACTGAAGTTTTTCGTAACAATTGTTAGTCCATTATTTATACACTGAATTGACGACGGATTTTTTCCGTAATATCCTGATCATGACAACGAGCACACGGCGGGTGTGACCGGTCGGCAGGGGATGCTCACTCCTCCATGGCACCTGATCCCACCTCTGATGTTTCGGAGGTCCGTGTTTGCTCTGCTCTGATTTTGTATATTGTTTAACGGACACTGAGATTGAATACTGTTCGTTATCTCCATATCCTTCTTCCAGTGGGAAATGTGTAATTTCGTGGGTAACTCAAAAATGTAGAAAAACAATCATCTTTGATACATACGTTGTCAAAAAAAAAATGATTCGTTGGGATGCAAGTTCGTGGGAAAGGGATATCCCAGAAATCTACGAACGTTAATCCCGAACGAACAATGATGATTCAACATTAACTGTTGAGTAAAATTCAACAAGTGATTCATGTTGTGAAATTTGCTCCTTGTCAAGACCAGGAAAGCAGAATAATTCGTAAACAATAAAGTTTGAAAATGAGGTTATAAAATTTGTATTAAAGACTTCATCATTCGTTTTAACAACGGATTTCGTTTGCTAACAAGGTCTTTAAACGACAATATAATTAGCTAAGTGTTGCTGATATTCTTGTATCATTAATATATTTGTCAAGAGTTTGCTTCGTTTTTGAATTAATTGCGTTTGTTTCCACTACAGTCCCCATTTTCATTTTTCTCCACTCTCCACTGGAAGTTTGCAGCTATTTAGGGAGAATGCATTAACATCTGTCGTTTCCTAAAAATAAAAGCGTAATCATCAGAATTGTAAAAGAGTGAACTTAATCACGAAATCATTTTTATATATTATACCTGTTTATATCAGACTTTGAAAAATCTTTTAAAGAAAAGAAAAGTCAAAAAGTATTATTCCTGTGCATATGGAATCCCTAAGAGATAATGGATCTACAAACTCAGATATAAGTCCAAAATAAATAACGTATTGCATAAGCAATAATAGTCCATTACCGGCAAGTGCAATCCGTTCCCAAAAAATATGTAGGTTTACAAAATACGGGAAACTTTCAAAAGTAATCAATGCACTTAAGATATGAGTTTGGTCCCAGTGCTTTGAGAAAAAAAAAAAATAAATTCCCAATTTTTTTTTTCTTTGTTTGTTTTGGAGTTATATATAAACAATGTATAAATAACTTTTTTGTATAACTTCGTACTGTATAACAATTAATTCTACTACGGTTATTGCAAAATTCAAAGAGATACCGTGGCCATTCTTCAATAAATTACAAACTTCTTAAACAAATTATCGACCATTTTAAATGTAAAAGGACATGCGGCATTTTACTTCAGAATATTTTACCAAATCGTTCTCTTTTCGAAATAGTTAGAAACTAGTGGATATTTCTAATTAAAAAGCACGATAAGCAACACCTAAATCAGCATGGATTTGAAACAATCGAATATTTTTAAATGCCTATGGATACCCTATAAATCCGGAAAAGTCGTACCAAACCTTCTTTTAGTTTCGTTTAAAATATGTTATGCCCTGTTCACACGGAGAGTTTAATTCGAATTAAACGTAAGTTTACTGCGAATTAGCTTCGCTTAGCGTTCACACGGAGAATTTAATGCGAATTATGCCCTGTTCACACGGAGAGTTTAATTCGAATTAAACGTAAAGTTACTGCGAATTAGCTTGTAAATTAATTCAAATAAATCTAATTCACATTAAATTCTCTGTGTGAACGCTAAGCGAAGCTAAATTGCTGTAAACTTACGTTTAATTTGAATTAAACTCTTCGTGTGGACAGGGCATAACATTTTTTTCTGATGACTTGCCAAATTTTTCTTTGGTCAATCAAGTATTATTTTTGAAAAAAAAGTGAACTTTTACTTCAATTACCTCAAAATGGAAATATTACAATATTCAAGGTCAATTTAAAAAAAAATACCAAGCTAATACAGATTTTGCATGACTTTCACATAAAAGTAGAGAACTTTCTTTTTTACAGATTGACTTTGAAAGCGTGGGTTTTTTGAAAAATCCTATTCGTTGCCTAGCAACAAAATTGAATGTTTTGATAACTAAAAAGTGAAAAATGGTAAAGGGTTGGGTCAAAATCTTATGAATTTTTATTTTTTTGTGGCAGATACAATTTTTCAAGTAAGAGAAAATAACTCTCATATAATTTTAAAAGGAAAGAATAATTCATAATCATTAATCTCCATGGCAACAGGAATTTTTCCCTAGCAAGATTGCAAAAACAGTTATTTTTTCGCCCTTTTAAAATATTATATTAGAAATAAATCTACAATTATTCTCAAAATTGTAATTAGGCAAATTGTCCATTTAATATGGGTTTGAAATAAGTAAATTTTACTTTATTAATCCATGGCAACATTTCTGAAAACCTAGCAACCAATTTTGTAACCACTTTACCTTTTTACATACAGTCATTTATTTTTGAAGTTGAAATAATATTTTAAAAAAAAAAAGGCCTTCTGAATGAAAAATAGAAACAAATAGATACAAGTAGTATATATCAAAATACCTCTGTTGATGTCAAGATTCCATAGAGTAACTAATTCTTGGGTTGCCATGGTAATAAGTTGCACACTGGCCAAAAAAACTTTTTGTTTACAAAGTACACTACAGCTGTACTTGGCCCCCAATTTTTGCTTAATGGGCTAAACTAACTGGTTATTCAAGTACCTTTAGCATTCGTTTTTCTACATAAAGTATATTTTTATGATTACACATGGATATAATAACGTGATATTGATTTAATGTAGCTTAGGTACTATTCTATTAATTTACTGCGCATTAAATTACTTCGCATTAACTCTGTGTGAATACTATTCTATTAGCTGCAGAACTGTAGCTCTCTGCTTGAGAAAATTCGGACAAATAAAGCAGAGAGCTACAGATCCAAGCGTTGTAAAAACCTTCGATTTACGCCGACGATTTTTTGTCGCTCACGTCAGGTATTTTTTCCTCTATTTCATAATTCCCTCAGCTTTAAAAATGTATTTTATAATTATAATCATACATTAAACTTAAATTCTTGATAATTTACTTACCATTCAACGCTAACAAATGGCTGTTTTTGGTTACGGACGTCTTTTTATCGGAACTCTTTTAAACCGACAAACTATGAAACTACAAAACTGTTTACATGACTGTTTCGGACCGTTAAAAGGTAAATAAACTTTAATAAAATATAAAAAATAAGAGTTAAATATAATATATAATTAATTATAGGATACAATTCTAAAAGCCAGAGAAAGTTTATACTACACAAAATAAATTACCTGAAGTAGCGTCAAAAAATCGTTGGCGTAAATCGAAGGTTTTTACAACGCTAGGATCTGAGGCTCTCTGCTTCATCTGTCCGAATTTTCTCAAGCAGAGAGCTACAGTTCTGTAGCGCCTATTCTATGTTAAAGATAAAGGCTCTCATAAAGCTTTGTTAAATTTTACAGGCAAGGACATCTACGAATTTTTGTGAAACCTCGTTAAGATTTCTCTAAAGGTTGAAACTTATTTATGACATTTTTTTTTGTGAAAATGTCTATTGGTTTGTTTTGAAAGTATCTGGTAATCAATCGCTGTACTTTAAATTGAAGATTGATTGATTGATTGTATGTTGTTTAATGTCCCTCTCGAGAATTGTTTTTTTATTCACACAACATACAGCATTATATACATATTTTAAAAGAAACAGAATGATGTTTTTTTTATTTTTGAAGAAAGAGTGAGCAAGAGAGAGAGAGAGAGAGAGAGAGAGAGAGAGAGAGAGAGGTGAGCAACAGAGAGAGAGACAGAGAAAGAGCCTCTCGAGAATTTTTCATTTTTATGGAGACGCCACCACTTGCCGGTGGAGAGGTGCAAATTGTATCCTATACTCGGCATTTACGGCCCTTTTAAGAGCAGTGATGGATCTTTTTCGTGCCGGTGTAACGACGAAAAGTGACCCCCATCGAATAATGACCGGGGGTCATTTTTCGACAGCGAAAAATGACCACCGGTCATTATTCGACGTAGAAAAATGACCCTTTTGCCCGTAGAAAAAGTGTCACCACCCTAAAAATTTGCAGAACCCACGTGAAGAAAAATGACCCCCGTAGAAAAATGACCCCCTGTAGATTAAAGCTAAAATTTTTAGGGATTTTTAGATTTTTAGAAAAAATCAGCAGTACTATATATTATTATATCCTCCGCTTGAAAAGTTGGAGGGTATATAGTGATCGGGATGTCCGTCCGTCCGTCTGTTACGCTTTGAGGTATCCATCTCTTATCCGCAAATCCTCATATATAAAAAGATGTGTTTGTGAAACAGCTATACCCCTGTATGGCAACATAGCGAAGATTAAACTTTTCTTAAATGCAATTTAAATATATTGTTACCCAAAGTAGGGTCTTCTCACAAGAAATACAACTGCAAAATAGGAAAGCCCTAGCACCACTTATTCAAAAGTAATGGCTAAGGATAAGTTTTTGAAAGGTAGGTCAAACTCAAAGGTCAAAGTTGATGATTTTTTAAGAAAATGTTTAATGTAACAAGGATTACATATGTGAAGTATGAATACCCTAGCCCTTACCGTTCAAAAGTTATGGCCAAGGTAAAAAAAAATCATAAGTACGGAAATCTCCAAGGTCAAGGTGAAAAGGTCAAAGTTTTTAGTATCCAATGAAAGGTAATGCCAAAAAACTACATATGTGAAGTATGAGAGTACTAGTATCTACCGTTTAAAAGTTATGGCCAAAGTAAAAAATTTGGCATTTTTGTGTAAAATGGGACAAACTCCAAGGTAAAGGTCAAAAGGTCAAATTTGGTGGTACCCAAAGTAAGGTCTTGTCACAAGGAATACACATATTAAATATGAAAGTCATAGCTCCAATAAATGAAAAGTTGCTTGATAAGCAAGTACTAATTTATCATTTTGAAAAGTTTGAAAATCTTGTGACAAAGACTTTTCCGACATAGGTTCTACCTTAATTCTTGTTTTACTCCACCCTTTTACTCAGTTCTGAGTATATTTTAAGAGAACTTAATGTGAAAATCAGAACAAACATTTTCATTGTTGTAACGTCTTCTTTATAATGTATCATAATATGAAAAGTTAATTGAAGACCATTTCTTTTTATGTCCCTGTAACCGAAGATTTCAGGAGTATATAGTTTTATAGTGTTCGTCTGTATGTCCGTCTGTCTATCTGGCGGTTTGTTTGTCCGCAAAAACCTTAACCTTGACCTTAACTTTTCATTTATTGGAGCTATGACTTTGATATTTAATGTTTCCTTGTTTTTTAATTTAGAACAGGCTGTGAAACTTGGTAGGGTATTTTCATACTGCGACTTCACATTTTCAAATGTTTTTAGGGGTACTTGTCATAAAGGGAATATGAAAAATCACAAAAATACTTCTTCAAACATCGTCGTTTATTTTATTAACTGAATAATATTAAACAATATTTTATCAAGAATAATTTCTTTTTTATTCAATTAGCATAAAAGATAAGTCCATCATTAAAAAATAGTCAAATGAACTCTATTATTTTTAGTCAATTATGCACCCTACATTTGTAAATGTTTTTTAGAAGTCTTTGTCACAATGTTTCAATCTTCAATATGATGAAGAATATAGCCAAATGATTACAAAAAATGATTAAAATATATACCTTTCCCCTCTAACTAATGAAAGATAGGCTTTTTACCGATACTCATATTCTTGACCTTTTTGCACTTACTCGCGATTTAATACTTAAATGTCTGTTTGGGGTTACTTTCAGATTAAATATTTATCAGAAATTGTACTTTTACTTTAAAAAGATCATATTTAATAGAAAAATTGTAATCAAACACCAAGAATATGAATAGGTAACAGATAATTGTTAAAAGGAATGCACATCATTTCATTATAGATATCACAAAAATGTACACACGATCAAACGATCTACAACACGTATATCTTTGACTTAGACACATTTCATCAAGATATTACACTATATAGCTGGCAACTAAAGATTTCTTACGATTTATGCATTCCTTCAAAATGGTTACATACCATTCAAATTATTACGAAAGCTGTATGTACATTGTAATTTCATTACACTAGATAGTCTTGCGTTTGTCAACTTCAGGTCTAGATCCAGTAAATAAAAGGTGCCTACATATTTTCTCTTATTCCAGAAATATATTGCCAATATTAAGCATTATAAACTAAAAAATATATGAATTGATTTAAGATTATGTTGGCATGATTGAATTCTGTGAATTTCAAAATGCAGTATTTTCTACCATTTCTATTGGAGCTGTAAAGTACGGGAAAAAGTGGCATTGAATTAATTATGACGTCTTAATGGGTTAGCACAGGTTAAACACATTTACCAGTTATGATGTCATACGAAGTAGGTTCTACGTTAAAAGAAATGTAATGAATACTGTGTGCTAAATCAAAAGTTTATGTCTACACATATAGTTTTTGCATTAGAATGACTGTATATTTACACTAGCCCATAGCTTTACAGAGCATATTTTTAGGTCTTATACTTACCCCACCCCCTTTCTTATTTAGGAGGAAGTCGATATTGAACAAAAGCAAAAAAAAAACACCCTACCTTAATTTTTCTATAAGAAGGAATTAAAAATAAGCTTAAAATAATCTGCTATTCTACTTATTTTTAACTGTTACTTTGCCACAATACTTTCAAGTATACCTCCATCAACATTTAAAGTATGCTTTAATCATGGCGAAGTAAATTATGATATGATAGTACTCGTTTGAAGGCTTAACTTCATTTCAATAATTTATCTAGAGCCTCTTTCAGAATTATTGAAATGTATAGAGTTTTATTTATATTTTTGCTTTTAATTTAGTATTATTATTATTATTTTTGGTTTTGATTTAACGTAATGTTCTTTTTTGGGGGGGGGGGGATAAAAATTTCCTCCTCTTTCATTGTCAAATAGGATTTGCCAAACTTAAACAAACTAAAAGTTGAAATGACTGAAAATTTATTTTTTCCTATTAAAGAGTATTTAATTTTTTATTATTTTTAATTATTTGATTTTTGCATGGTTTAATTTCTAAAAACAAGTGGAATATCATTCTTTAAGCAAACATTATAAGGAGGAATATTAAAAAGAAATTTTATTTACTTGACAATTAAAGAATCTCCTTTCAAACACAATTTTAGCATTGAAAGACTACGTGAATTTCTTATTATTTATTAATTATTTCATACGACTTTTTGTATTTTTCTGGTCACAGAAAATGTAAAAATTAGTTTCGCTGTAAAAAAGATATCAAAAAGTGTATATTTTGTATCACTTTAAAGGGGGTCATTTTTCAATGGGGGTCATTATTTTATAGGACTAACATATAAAATAATGACCCCCTAGGACTCTTTTTCTACAAAAAATGATTTTTTTCTACGGGTGGGGGTCATTTTTTGTCGTTGAAAAATGACCCCCCGGTCATTATTCGATGGGGGTCATTATTCGTCTTTACACCGGTGTAACGACGAAAAGTGACCCCCGTAGAATATTAACCGGGGGTCATTTTTCTACGTAGAAATTTGACCCCCTGGTCAATATTCTACGTAGAAAAATGACCCCTTTTTCTGTAGAAATCATGGCCTTGGGGTCATATTTCTTCGTGTGCATTGTAGAAAATTGACCCCGTAGAATAATGACCCGCTGTCATTTTTCATGCCAAAACAATTCATTTTAGAAGATGGTTTTCATTTTGCCCCTCAATCTTTGAATACGCGGCGTTAACATGGATCTGATACATTTAATCCATTGTGGAAAAAATCAACAATTCCACACTTTTACTTTAACATTAACTTTTGGACGGTATGTGCTAGAAATTTATTATGAAGTAAAGGCATGACAACTAAGAGTTCATTTATTTGCAAAGGTTACCAGTGTCTATAAAATCCCAGAAGAAAGTGGATGTAACAGCAACCATTGGTCACGTATCTGTGGGCTAGAAAGTGTTGAAACGAGATTTTTAAGTTATTATTTTAATTTATAAATATCTCTGAAAGTTGAACTATTTTTCACTCAGGTGTTAATTTTTGCCAGTTTTGGAGAAATTTGTAATATCATCATAAGAACTTCTTGATGTGTATTGCATTTCCTGTATATAAAGTAAAAAGTATAGTAATATATAAGGTAGTTTAAAAGTATGTATTTTAAAGCAGAATAAATGCATACAGATGTATATGTAAGTTTAAAGGTAAGAGCCAATGGAATTGAATTTATATAGTTAAACAATGTTGCTATCGATGTTCGGAGGTCCGTGTTTGCTCTGCTCCTATTTTGTATTGTTTTATGGACTTTGATATTGAATACTGTTCGGTATCTCCATATCCCTTTTTCTTGCTTCTGTGCTATTTTTTTTCTTGCAAGAATTTTCAAAGATTATAGTAATTAGAAACGTATCATGCCATTTTCGGAATAAAACCTTTGAATGAAAAAAAAACAAAATATATAATTATAAATTATGTTCTCGATGAATAATAGCTGCAGATCTGTAGCTATCCGGAAAAATATATACTGATAGACCGGACAGCTTCAGTGCCACCCATTGAAAAAACTGTATATTTATTGCGCACAAAAAAGTGCGCTCGGTTCTTGATTATTTCTTCCAAATTCTTACCTCAATTGCAAAAGAGGGAAGAATTTAAAAAGTTTCCCTCTTCTGCATTCGTAGTTGACATCTGAACGAAGCATATTGGACCGAATTATCTTTGAAACCAAAATGGCAGTATATATAATTACAAGTTTATCTTTTAAAAAGATAGGTGAGCTAGCGCCTTAGCAATTTTCAAATCCGTGATCAAGTGTTTTATTTTGCTGAATTCTTTAATTTTATCGAGGCAGGAGAGTGATAAAGTTATTATTGTTTTATAAAGCGTATATATTTTATAGAAACATATGTAAAGGAACAATGGGGTGTGACCTATTGGAGTTTTGGCGCAACAGAACATATATGACCTTTACTGGAGAGGGGTGTGTGTCTATAATATGAAGAGGATGCCGATTGAGACATTACATAATTATATGAGCTGATTTAAAGAAGAAAATTTCTTGGCAATTTAGCAAAGAAAATACATGGGAGTTGAAAGGAATATAGGGAATAACTCAAAATGTATGTTGTGTAAAGAGTCCAGAGAGTTTGGAACGCATGTGAAATAGCTTGGTCCTGTGGATCATCTTTGTCAAGAAATGTGTTAGGTTAAAAGCCATACACATCAGAATTTTTTTTTAACACAAATAGTGGATTTATTCGTTGTTTTTATTGTAAATTCTTGCTTCTGTCTCTGGAATTTGTAAGATTGGCTGAATTGACAAATCAGAAATTAGAATCTATCTTTGGTTGTGCTTAGATGTAAAAAAAATTCCCTGTATTTTTTTAGAACAATAAGATAATGACTCGGGCTTTTCCATCAGCAAAAAAAAAAAAAAAAACCCAGAATTTGAAATTTTACAAATATGAAGTTATCGTTAAAGTGTAAGCTACACAATAAATAACATGATTCAACGAAATTTTTATCGCACGGTCTATCTGTAGTAGATTTCACAGTCTTCCCAGAATGCACCATCATGGCGGCCGAGCATGCGTTTTTAATGAATTTGGACTAACGTAGTTGCTAGCTCTCGAGAGCGCTAGCAAAAATGTTCGATGATGACAATATCAGGGTCAGGAGGACTATTAACAACAATTATGACGAATATTTTGTTGTGGAAAGAGTCAAAGAATATGTTAGGAACACACGGTTAGTAATATTTTGAGATTACAGTTTTAGGAACATGGAAAATTAAATCGAAAACGGAGCGCACTTTTTGCGCTCAATAAATGTACAGTTTTTTCAATGGGTGGCAATGTAGCTATCCGGTCTATCAATATATATTTTTCCGGATAGCTACAGATCTGCAGCTAGATGAATGAATATTCATTGGGATTCTGCAAGCAAAAAATATACCCATACCAGATACATGCAGTGGTTGTGATGCTACGTTTAAGATATTCAATTGAATATAAGTTGGAAAGTATAAGATTACATAAAAAAAAAACCTTACTTGGATGTGAAAGTATAAAAAATCAGAAGACACATATACAAGGTTTTATTGTATAAAATATAGGGGGGTCAAATTTCTATGAGGGTCATTTTTCAACGTGTAAGAAGTCGTAGAATTAATGGTTTGGAATGTTTTTCTACAGTCGAAAAATGACCCTACTTGTCGTAGAATAATGACCGGGGGGTCATTTTTCTACGTAGAAAAATGACCCCCCGGTCTATATTCTACGGGGGTCACTTTTCGTCGTTACACCGGCACCTATTGTGACATGGGACCTCGGTTTATACGGTCTCATCCGAAGGACCAGTCTCCACGCCCCACAGTGGAATTCGAACCCGCGACGTAAGGATCAGCTCCTTACTTTTCATCTCTAGAGCAGATGCTCTAACGACTGCGCCACGCGGGCGACTGAAATGGAAAAAGACATTACCATATCACTATTTTCTAGTACTTACAAACAATTCTTTTAAAGAGAGAGGTGAGTTAGCGCTGTAGCCATCATAAAACACAGAGGTACATTTCAGAACCACTGGAACTTTAATTTGCTGATTTGATAAATTATTAAGAAGAAGGTACTTAGGGGGGTGGTGGTGGTCTCCATTCAGAATAATGAATTCTAGAGTGGACCTTTCAAAAACTTATCCTTAGCCATTATTACTTTTGAATAAGTGGTGCTAGGGCTTTCCTATTTTGCAGTTGTATTTCTTGTGAGAAGACCCTACTTTGGGTAACAATATATTTAAATTGCATTTAAGAAAAGTTTAATCTTCGCTATGTTGCCATACAGGGGTATAGCTGTTTCACAAACACATCTTTTTATATATGAGGATTTGCGGATAAGAGATGGATACCTCAAAGCGTAACAGACGGACGGACGGACATCCCGATCACTATATACCCTCCAACTTTTCAAGCGGAGGATATAATAATATATAGTACTGCTGATTTTTTCTAAAAATCTAAAAATCCCTAAAAATTTTAGCTTTAATCTACAGGGGGTCATTTTTCTACGGGGGTCATTTTTCTTCACGTGGGTTCTGCAAATGTTTAGGGTGGTGACACTTTTTCTACGGGCAAAAGGGTCATTTTTCTACGTCGAATAATGACCGGGGGTCATTTTTCGCTGTCGAAAAATGACCCCCGGTCATTATTCGATGGGGGTCATTATTCGTCTTTACACCGGCACCTATTGTGACATGGGACCTCGGTTTATACGGTCTCATCCGAAGGACCAGTCTCCACGTCCCACAGTGGAATTCGAACCCGCGACGTAAGGATCAGCTCCTTACTTTTCATCTCTAGAGCAGATGCTCTAACGACTGCGCCACGCGGGCGACTGAAATGGAAAAAGACATTACCATATCACTATTTTCTAGTACTTACAAACAATTCTTTTAAAGAGAGAGGTGAGTTAGCGCTGTAGCCATCATAAAACACAGAGGTACATTTCAGAACCACTGGAACTTTAATTTGCTGATTTGATAAATTATAAAGAAGAAGGTACTTAGGGGGGTGGTGGTGGTCTCCATTCAGAATAATGAATTCTAGAGTGGACCTTTCAAAAACTTATCCTTAGCCATTATTACTTTTGAATAAGTGGTGCTAGGGCTTTCCTATTTTGCAGTTGTATTTCTTGTGAGAAGACCCTACTTTGGGTAACAATATATTTAAATTGCATTTAAGAAAAGTTTAATCTTCGCTATGTTGCCAAACAGGGGTATAGCTGTTTCACAAACACATCTTTTTATATATGAGGATTTGCGGATAAGAGATGGATACCTCAAAGCGTAACAGACGGACGGACGGACATCCCGATCACTATATACCCTCCAACTTTTCAAGCGGAGGATATAATAATATACAGTACTGCTGATTTTTTCTAAAAATCTAAAAATCCCTAAAAATTTTAGCTTTAATCTACAGGGGGTCATTTTTCTACGGGGGTCATTTTTCTTCACGTGGGTTCTGCAAATTTTTAGGGTGGTGACACTTTTTCTACGGGCAAAAGGGTCATTTTTCTACGTCGAATAATGACCGGTGGTCATTTTTCGCTGTCGAAAAATGACCCCCGGTCATTATTCGATGGGGGTCATTATTCGTCTTTACACCGGCACCTATTGTGACATGGGACCTCGGTTTATACGGTCTCATCCGAAGGACCAGTCTCCACGTCCCACAGTGGAATTCGAACCCGCGACGTAAGGATCAGCTCCTTACTTTTCATCTCTAGAGCAGATGCTCTAACGACTGCGCCACGCGGGCGACTGAAATGGAAAAAGACATTACCATATCACTATTTTCTAGTACTTACAAACAATTCTTTTAAAGAGAGAGGTGAGTTAGCGCTGTAGCCATCATAAAACACAGAGGTACATTTCAGAACCACTGGAACTTTAATTTGCTGATTTGATAAATTATTAAGAAGAAGGTACTTAGGGGGGTGGTGGTGGTCTCCATTCAGAATAATGAATTCTAGAGTGGACCTTTCAAAAACTTATCCTTAGCCATTATTACTTTTGAATAAGTGGTGCTAGGGCTTTCCTATTTTGCAGTTGTATTTCTTGTGAGAAGACCCTACTTTGGGTAACAATATATTTAAATTGCATTTAAGAAAAGTTTAATCTTCGCTATGTTGCCATACAGGGGTATAGCTGTTTCACAAACACATCTTTTTATATATGAGGATTTGCGGATAAGAGATGGATACCTCAAAGCGTAACAGACGGACGGACGGACATCCCGATCACTATATACCCTCCAACTTTTCAAGCGGAGGATATAATAATATATAGTACTGCTGATTTTTTCTAAAAATCTAAAAATCCCTAAAAATTTTAGCTTTAATCTACAGGGGGTCATTTTTCTTCACGTGGGTTCTGCAAATGTTTAGGGTGGTGACACTTTTTCTACGGGCAAAAGGGTCATTTTTCTACGTCGAATAATGACCGGGGGTCATTTTTCGCTGTCGAAAAATGACCCCCGGTCATTATTCGATGGGGGTCATTATTCGTCTTTACACCGGCACCTATTGTGACATGGGACCTCGGTTTATACGGTCTCATCCGAAGGACCAGTCTCCACGTCCCACAGTGGAATTCGAACCCGCGACGTAAGGATCAGCTCCTTACTTTTCATCTCTAGAGCAGATGCTCTAACGACTGCGCCACGCGGGCGACTGAAATGGAAAAAGACATTACCATATCACTATTTTCTAGTACTTACAAACAATTCTTTTAAAGAGAGAGGTGAGTTAGCGCTGTAGCCATCATAAAACACAGAGGTACATTTCAGAACCACTGGAACTTTAATTTGCTGATTTGATAAATTATTAAGAAGAAGGTACTTAGGGGGGTGGTGGTGGTCTCCATTCAGAATAATGAATTCTAGAGTGGACCTTTCAAAAACTTATCCTTAGCCATTATTACTTTTGAATAAGTGGTGCTAGGGCTTTCCTATTTTGCAGTTGTATTTCTTGTGAGAAGACCCTACTTTGGGTAACAATATATTTAAATTGCATTTAAGAAAAGTTTAATCTTCGCTATGTTGCCATACAGGGGTATAGCTGTTTCACAAACACATCTTTTTATATATGAGGATTTGCGGATAAGAGATGGATACCTCAAAGCGTAACAGACGGACGGACGGACATCCCGATCACTATATACCCTCCAACTTTTCAAGCGGAGGATATAATAATATATAGTACTGCTGATTTTTTCTAAAAATCTAAAAATCCCTAAAAATTTTAGCTTTAATCTACAGGGGGTCATTTTTCTTCACGTGGGTTCTGCAAATGTTTAGGGTGGTGACACTTTTTCTACGGGCAAAAGGGTCATTTTTCTACGTCGAATAATGACCGGGGGTCATTTTTCGCTGTCGAAAAATGACCCCCGGTCATTATTAGATGGGGGTCATTATTCGTCTTTACACCGGCACCTATTGTGACATGGGACCTCGGTTTATACGGTCTCATCCGAAGGACCAGTCTCCACGTCCCACAGTGGAATTCGAACCAGCGACGTAAGGATCATCTCCTTACTTTTCATCTCTAGAGCAGATGCTCTAACGACTGCGCCACGCGGATGACTGAAATGGAAAAAGACATTACCATATCACTATTTTCTAGCACTTACAAACAATTCTTTTAAAGAGAGAGGTGAGTTAGCGCTGTAGCCATCATAAAACACAGAGGTACATTTCAGAATCACTGGAACTTTAATTTGCTGATTTGATAAATTATTAAGAAGAAGGTACTTAGGGGGGTGGTGGTGGTCTCCATTCAGAATAATGAATTCTAGAGTGGACCTTTCAAAAACTTATCCTTAGCCATTATTACTTTTGAATAAGTGGTGCTAGGGCTTTCCTATTTTGCAGTTGTATTTCTTGTGAGAAGACCCTACTTTGGGTAACAATATATTTAAATTGCATTTAAGAAAAGTTTAATCTTCGCTATGTTGCCATACAGGGGTATAGCTGTTTCACAAACACATCTTTTTATATATGAGGATTTGCGGATAAGAGATGGATACCTCAAAGCGTAACAGACGGACGGACGGACATCCCGATCACTATATACCCTCCAACTTTTCAAGCGGAGGATATAATAATATATAGTACTGCTGATTTTTTCTAAAAATCTAAAAATCCCTAAAAATTTTAGCTTTAATCTACAGGGGGTCATTTTTCTACGGGGGTCATTTTTCTTCACGTGGGTTCTGCAAATGTTTAGGGTGGTGACACTTTTTCTACGGGCAAAAGGGTCATTTTTCTACGTCGAATAATGACCGGGGGTCATTTTTCGCTGTCGAAAAATGACCCCCGGTCATTATTCGATGGGGGTCATTATTCGTCTTTACACCAGCACCTGCTGCGACATGGGACCTCGGTTTATACGGTCTCATCCGAAGGACCTGTCTCCACGGCTCACAGTGGAATTCGAACCCGCGACGTAAGGATCAGCTCCTTACTTTTCATCTCTAGAGCAGATGCTCTAACGACTGCGCCACGCGGGCGACTGAAATGGAAAAAGACATTACCATATCACTATTTTCTAGTACTTACAAACAATTCTTTTAAAGAGAGAGGTGAGTTAGCGCTGTAGCCATCATAAAACACAGAGGTACATTTCAGAACCACTGGAACTTTAATTTGCTGATTTGATAAATTATTAAGAAGAAGGTACTTAGGGGGGTGGTGGTGGTCTCCATTCAGAATAATGAATTCTAGAGTGGACCTTTCAAAAACTTATCCTTAGCCATTATTACTTTTGAATAAGTGGTGCTAGGGCTTTCCTATTTTGCAGTTGTATTTCTTGTGAGAAGACCCTACTTTGGGTAACAATATATTTAAATTGCATTTAAGAAAAGTTTAATCTTCGCTATGTTGCCATACAGGGGTATAGCTGTTTCACAAACACATCTTTTTATATATGAGGATTTGCGGATAAGAGATGGATACCTCAAAGCGTAACAGACGGACGGACGGACATCCCGATCACTATATACCCTCCAACTTTTCAAGCGGAGGATATAATAATATATAGTACTGCTGATTTTTTCTAAAAATCTAAAAATCCCTAAAATTTTTAGCTTTAATCTACAGGGGGTCATTTTTCTACGGGGGTCATTTTTCTTCACGTGGGTTCTGCAAATGTTTAGGGTGGTGACACTTTTTCTACGGGCAAAAGGGTCATTTTTCTACGTCGAATAATGACCGGGGGTCATTTTTCGCTGTCGAAAAATGACCCCCGGTCATTATTCGATGGGGGTCATTATTCGTCTTTACACCGGCACCTATTGTGACATGGGACCTCGGTTTATACGGTCTCATCCGAAGGACCAGTCTCCACGTCCCACAGTGGAATTCGAACCCGCGACGTAAGGATCAGCTCCTTACTTTTCATCTCTAGAGCAGATGCTCTAACGACTGCGCCACGCGGGCGACTGAAATGGAAAAAGACATTACCATATCACTATTTTCTAGTACTTACAAACAATTCTTTTAAAGAGAGAGGTGAGTTAGCGCTGTAGCCATCATAAAACACAGAGGTACATTTCAGAACCACTGGAACTTTAATTTGCTGATTTGATAAATTATTAAGAAGAAGGTACTTAGGGGGGTGGTGGTGGTCTCCATTCAGAATAATGAATTCTAGAGTGGACTTGACAATGACACAGCTCAATAACTCTGCTATATAAGCATTCTGTGTTTTACTGTTATTTCAATCTGGGGTGAAAAATAAGAGACCAATAGAACAAATGGGCACCTAGTTTATAATATTCCAGTGCCCTACCATTTTGTCCTTGCATCTTCTTGGCTCTTTTCAGCAAGCTAAAAATAGCCTAGGTTATACTAGTAATTCTGAACTTGCCAGAATGACCAAGTGAGGTAGTAAAAGCTAGGTACAGTATTTATTATAATTCTAGAAATGACTGATCTCTTCAGTCTTGGCGTTATAATAACTAAGAATTGAATCAAAAGACTGAAGATAATTAATACAGAAGTATCCTTACGTAGTGTAGACTTAATGACACTCGAGGGTAGTTCAGGGCCACAACAAGGGGTGAAAGTTTACAAAAGAATATTGGGAAAAAGTATTTTGAAAATTCTTCCCCTCAAGAACAACAAAACTGTGATTAGTAATATTGGAATGGAAGCATCTTCAGGTAGTGTAAATTCAAGTTTGTCTCCCGTAGACATTTCAAACTGATCTGATTTCCGTTCTTTCAAGGCAAAAGTGCTTGAGTAATGTGGGCCTATTGGCTCCTTTTTCTACAAAATAACGCACTTCTCTCTCCTAAATATGAAGAAATTACATGTAATATGAAATCAAAATGCATATTGAAACTTGACAGTTCATGAATAAATATCTTGACTATCGCTTTCAATAATAATCACACAAATGATTAGACGAATTGATTTTATATAATTATCAAATTCAGAAACAATCAAACATATATTTCTGTTTCCTTTACAAAGGCACAGAGAGTAATGTAGTGCATATTGAACTAATGTAGTTTTCTGGGGTAAAATATAGAAAAAAAATACAATTGTAAATATAAAACCTAACACCACCTGTTCAAAGGTTAACGTTTTTGAAGGTAGGACAAAGTCCAGGGTCAAGGTCAAAGGGTCAAGGTTGTTGGTTTTTAAAGAAAGGCCATGTTCCAAAGATTACATGTATCGGAAGTATGAAAGTGCTGGCCCTTACCGTTCAAAAGTTATGGCCAAGGTTAAAGTTTGTAAAAAGTAGGTCAAACTCCAAGGTCAAGGTCAAATATATTTATATTTGATGAAAGGTCTTGTCACAAGGATTACATATGTGAAGAATGAAAGCTCTAGCCCCTACTGTTCATAAGTTATGCCCAAGGTTAAAGTTTGTAAAAAGTAGGTCAAAATCCAAGTCCAAGGTCAAAGTTGTTGATATCTAATAAAAGGTCATGTTACAAGAATTACATATGTAAATCATGAAAGACCTAGCCCTTACTGTTCAAAAGTTATGTCCAAAGTTTTTTCGTAAGTATGGAAATGTCCAAGGTAAAAGTCAAAAGGTGAAAATTGTTGGTTTAAAATGAAAGATGTTGCCACAAAGAATTGATATTTGAAATATGAAATTTTAAGTACATGTATCTACCGTTTAAAAATTAGAGCCAAATTAAAAGTTTGGATTTTTTGTGTAAAATAGGGTCAAACTCCAAGGTCAAGGATCTTGATATCAAATTATAGGTCTTGTCACAAGATACATGTATGAATACTGAATATATGAAAGCCTTTGTTCTTACCTTTCAAAAATTATGTTCAAAGTTGTATTTAAAAAGTAGGTCAAACTCCAAGGTCAAAGGGTCAAAGTACTTGATATCCAGTGAGGCGCCTTATCACAAGGATAACATACATTTATGTGAAGTATGAAAGCCCTTACTGTCCAAACGTTATGGCCAAGGTTCAAGTTTTTTCATAAGTACGGAAATCTCCAAGGTCAAAAGGTCAAAGTTGTTGGTACTCAATGAAAGGTCTTGTCACAAAAAATACATATGTAAAGTATAAAAGTCCTGGGATCTATTGTTCAAAAGATATGACCAAAGTAAAAATTTGGAATTTTTGTGTAAAAGCGGGTCAAACTCCAAGGTCAAATTTGGTGGTACCCAAAGAAAGGTCTTATGACAAGGAATACACATGTGAAATATGAAAGTCATAGCTCCACTAAATCAAACGTTATGGGCAAATTTCGGACAAACAGACAGACAGACCTACGGGCACGAAAGAAACTATATACCCCCCGAAACTTCGTTTATTTGTTTACGGGGTGGGGTGGGGGCATAAAAATGTATATAAAGTAACAGTTACTCAAATATCTTTAGATATTCTTCTATATCAATATGACTTATAATGGTTTTGCTGTTCTAAAGAAGAAGTAAGATATTTGGGCCACTGTTGTGTCTGTGCCCAACCCCAGGGGTAATGTTTTGAAAAATCACTGGCGGATTTAAGGGGGCGTAGGGGCGCACGCCCCCCCCCCCTAAATTTTTCAAAGTGTGATGTGACTTATATTTATAATACCACATTTTGGTACAAAACGAACCAAACCACTGTTATTCTGCCTGGTTTTACTCTTAAAATACACAAAAAACCAGGAGCTTCCGGGGGCTGCGCCCCCTGGTCCCCCACCATTTAAAGTATGATATGACTAGTATCAAAGACGTCGTACTTTGGTACATCACTAACTTATACCACTATTAGTCAGTAATAAGTAAGTAAATCGTTTATTATAGTGGCATGTGTTACAACACAATGAGAATTGAGAAACATTCAATACAATTATTATTCAAACATCCGGACCTATATGCCACTTTTAACAAAAATAATTGAAAAATATGCACTATTATTTTGCCTGGTTTTACTTTTAAATACACGAAAACCCAAGAGCTTCCGGGGGCTTTGTCCCCTGGACCCCCACCAGGGCTTCGCCCTGGACCCACTGATGACCTTAAGGCGGCCCCCAGACCCCTTGCCTCAACAAAGTTATCCACGCCCCCCTAACCATAAATCCTGTATCCGCCCCTGCTGATGATACTTCTCTATATGTCTAATTATGGCTTAGCGGTCCATGAGATTTTTTTAAGATACATGTATTTCCTATATATTCCAACTGTATACTTTAACCACCTGTTGTGGCTCTGCCCTACCCACAGGGGTCATGATTTGAATAACATTGAATCTCCATAACCCGAGGATACTTCTATGCCTAATCATGGTTTTGCTGTTCTCGAGAAGAAGAAGACTTAAAAACAATAAAAAGACATTTTCTATACATTCATACGTTAAACTTTGAACTCCGCTTCTGGAAAGTTATGGTGAAATGGTTCTTAAGAAGATACAAATGTGAAAAGTCTACAGACAAACAGACAGGCAGATACCAAACAAAATGTTAACAGAAAAGCATTTATACACCAATGAAATGTTTCTAGAATGTAAAGCTGTAGAATTTTTTTAATAAGAATTTTTAAATGATGAATTAATTTCAATGATAATATTTTTTTTTACCCGAAACATTAGTACATTTCAAAATTTGGTTATATTACGCAGTTGCTAAGCAACACTAGCTTCAAAGCGTACTCATGGTAACCATAAAAATATATAGTTTCTTAAATTATGAATTTTAAAGCTTTCTGTGTGCTTGCTTATTGCAATGCTAGCAAAAGTATTACTAGTAATTATTAATGGAAGCTAAAATTTCAAATATTTTGGTCAAAGATAGTTTGCTTTCTGGTCATTGTGCATTAAGTTGCCATGGCAACCCAATTATAATTTGATTATGGAATCTTGTCATCCATACAAATGTTTTGTTACATAATGATATTGTATCTGAAGCTACTTATTTTTTCATTTATAACGTCTTTTGTGGAAGATCTCATTTCAGCACTAAAAATTTAGCGAAAAAAATGCCTGAATGTAAAAGTAAATTGTAGATACAAAAGTGGTCGTTAAGTGTTCAAAATTGTACCCATGGGTCTAATAAAGTACCAAAATAACTTTATCAGACCAATATTAAATTGACATTTATGCCCAATCGCATTTTAAAGAAAAAATATCTATTCGTATCTATCAAAATCTATACCAAAAAGGCCAAAAAATAACTGTTTTTGCATTGTTGCTAGGGAAAAATTCCTGTTGCCATGGAAATTAATGATTATAAATTATTCTTTCCTTTTAAAATTATATGAGAGTTATTTTCTCTTACTTGAAAAATTGTATCTGCCACAAAAAGATAAAAATTCATAAGATTTTTTACCCAACCCTTTACCATTTTCACTTTTTAGTTATCAAACATTCAATTTTGTTGCTAGGCAACGAATAGGATTTTTCAAAAAACCCACGCTTTCAAAGTCAATCTGTAAAAAAGAAAGTTCTCTACTTCTATGTGAAAGTCATGAGAAATCTGTATTAGCTTGGTATCTTTTTAAAATTGACCTTGAATATTGTCAAAATCAAGGAAAATGCTGAATCAGCAAGAAAGCAAAAAACATACATATATTCTAATGTCTACCATAGTACTAGCTTCAGATAAAATATCAATGTCTTGTGTGTAATAAACAAATAAAGTGTGTGTCTTTATCACACCAGTAAATGAGAATTATTGTTAAAGTTTTTATATATAATTTCAGGCTTTAAAGATCAGTGATTTTCAGTGCGTTCAAATAGAAAAATTGGCTGGTTGCTAAGGAAATTACTTTGATCAGGTTTTCATAGTAACCATGATCCAAAACATTTTTTATTTTACATACATGGATCATAGGTCAAGAGAAATCTATGTATAGAAAATCATTGAATTCTGAGAACCTGAGTGAATCACCTTTTGCATGATTTTTATATGGATTGGTACTTAAGTCGTTACGTGAACAATCGGATGGTGGATCATAGTCGGGTGCATTTGCGGAATGATATTTCCTGCGCCAAAACTGTTTTTAAAATTATTGAATGAAGTTATATAGTTGCCTGTAGCTAAAATGAATTAAGAAATTGGTACTCCTGCATTTGAAAAATTACAATAAAAGTTTCATTGAATTTCAAATTTAAAAGAAGTGCTATAGGTGGCTTTCAATACCTGTTTCATTGTCTTGCATGAAGGTTAAAAATGTTCGACACTTTATGAACCACACTAACTCTCTTTACTCTCCCGTGTTCTAAAAAACAAATACATACAAACATCTCGAAGCGGCACGACTTTGACGTACTGAAACAAAACCTGCCTATGTTTTACAGTGAGCACCTTTGAGGAATGTTTACCTTGGTAGAACTCACGTGACTATATCAGTATTTTAAATAATTTATTCCACACGTGGGTTCAACATGGGTCATACAGGTAAATAGCTATCACTTGCTATAGGAAAAACATTGTACTTTTTATACATTTTCAGTATTTTAAGCATGAGCCTAATCCTGTGCAAATTTCATACTTTCACACAAGTTTTATAAATGTATTATGCGTCTTCTGTCATACGCACAAGTTTGCACAACGTTAGGCTCATAGTTAACAAAAGCTTTGAAATGAATGGCCGTTCTCGATTTACTATAGAAAATCACAAATGTCGGCTGACCCCTACCACATTGCATAGTTTTGTTCGTTGTATATTCGTGGATTTCGGCGTTTTAATTTGTTGAATCGTATGGTTTAGATATCAATTAATGATTTGAGATGAAAAAATTGCGTAATTTGTTTGTTTATTTTTTCACATTCTACCGGGGCCATTAGTGCACTCGTTCTTTCATATCGCACTTTAAAGGAATCAAAAAATTATTCAAAATATGTGAACATGAACTATGGTCATGAGTATACCTAATTGCATTCTCTCTCTCTCTCTCTCTCTCTCTCTCTCTCTCTCTCTCTCTCTCTCTCTCTCTCTCTCTCTGAGACGTTACAATTGCATATTTTACGAAAGTTATTAAGCAGAGAAAATGCGTGCATTTGCTTTGGCCCTTATTGATCACCAGGCCTCTGTTTTATAACTTCTAGTTACTAGTAGTAATCTATGCAAGAGCCCCGGTCAAAGGCGATGCTTACTCCTACTAGACTTAGTTTTCTAATGTCATTTCTAGGATTTTCCATGTTCTTTTTTTTTTTTTTTTTTTTTTTTTTTTTGCCTTGTCACACATTTTTTATTGTTTGAACATTTTATCAGATCGATCACTGTTTATTATCTTCACCTTTTTGAATCTTATCACGCACTGAACACGAAACATCTATATACAAGTAATATATTTTTGAGATGTTACCTTACTCTCTTGGAGAGCAAATGTTGTCTTAAGAATATCCATTGTCAGACGACTTTCTAACGCATGTGTCCCCGGGTCTTCTTTGCTATCTTCTTCTGCAGTGGCAAAGTCGTTTGGGAGGATGATATTTGGATGATGAGATGGTTGTTCTGCATTACCCAGAATAATGTTCAGTATGTTCGTTTTTGCACCCATGCAGAGACGCTTATGTTGCATTTTAAGAAATTCACCATTATGATCTTCACAATCTGAATGATTTTCATGGTAAAAAAGTAGTACGTATTTTGCTCTTGCGATAACATCTTCGTAATATTCCATAATTCCATGACCTATTATACAATCATCTAAATTCTTCGTGACGTTCCATTTTATAAAAAAAGACTGTGTCAGTACATGTACTAACTTCTCTGCAAGTGGACATCTTTCTTCACAAATATGTAGAATGAGGAAATCTAGCAAGTTATCTTCACTGTAGCAGTTATCCGTGCGCATTTCCCAGGCTGGTATGCATTTTCTGCATTGCAGGAACCTAATCTTTGTTTCTTCATAATTCCTTTTATCTAACGAGTACAAAGCTCCATCCATATACATCCGAAATAAAAATGGTCTAGAAGGCGTATTAGGGTCTTTGTCTATAATTAGTCTATTTAATATACCAATAGCATTTTCATGATCTCCAGCTTCTTTCAAATTTTCAACCATCTTTTGATAAACAGCTGCAGATTTAGTCTCACATTTCGAGTAAATCTCATATGCTTTTTTGTATTCCTTTGCCTTTTCATATAAATGAGCAAAGTTTTCATTTCTGTTTTCTTCTCCCGAGTGCAAACATTCATATTTGTTCATTGTTTCTTCTAAGACCTGGATGCAAGAAGATCCATATTTTAGTTTTGGAAGAGGGTCAATATATAGAGACAAAATATCCAGAGCTCGGTTTAAAGCATCTACTGCATTAATTATATCATTTTCATCCTTACTGGTTTTAAATAGATCAAATCTACAAAATGCTTGTTGCTCATATGCAAAAATCAGTTGCAGTTTGTCACTGGATTTTCCTTTGTAACTGTTTGTTATATACCGAAAATTCTCCAGAGCTTCGTCACTTTTTCCAAGCATTCTTTGAACAAGTCCTAAATCATAGCGTGCTTGATTGAAAGAAGTGACCAATTGTAAGGCTTTTTGAAAACATCGTTCAGCATTAAGCAACCGTTCATCTCCTGGATATCGTGGTACATATCTAACTGATTTCATTTTTGCCCTTACTTGTTCGGAATCTCGACTCGTTTCCACATTTTTTTCTTTATCATGGTAGTTTTTCATATTAGAACCCTCCACTTTTAAAGAATCATTTCTTGGTATATGACCCCTCACTTTGAAAGATTCTTGTCTCGATATTCGACTCCTCTCTTTTAAAGATTCTGGTTTGGGAAAATGTTTTCTATTTAAAAGTCTTGCTTTCTTTTTTTCATTATGTTCAAGTAAAACCATTTTTTGATAGGTCAAACCAAGATGATGATAAGCAATGGTTGTTTCTCGGATGGTCAGAGATTTTTCAAGTATTTCTTTTGATTTCTGTAGATTTCTCTGATATCTCAAGTGTTGTCCATAGCGTTGAAGTGCATGGTATGACATTGGGTTGACTTCTATTGCGTCTTCAAAGCATTTCATATAATCCATATCTTTATATTTGTCTTGATTATCGTAAACTATCAATCCAACTTCAGTCAATGATCTGGATTTTAAGTTTTTGGAAGATGTGGTTTTAATTACATTCATATAGATATCAAACGCCTCCCTATCTTCCTCTACAGATTGTGCATCTGCCATGTCCTGAATTGTCAGTAAGTGTTTTTTTCTTCTTAGTGTCAATGCAAAATAAAACTGCCAGCAATCTACAAACGTAGACATTTTGCCAACGGATTCACGAAACATTTCAATTGCTTTCGTTGCACAGAATGGACCGAGCTTTGATATGCATACGGCTAATTCTGCTTTTGCAATATATTTGAGTTTTTGGAAATAAGCACCTTTGTACAAATCATTAAATTGTTTGAGAAATTTTCTGGACTTAACGACATCGCCATTCCCTTTATGAAAATAATAAAAGTTACATATGGTTACTATATTGTCCGTTCTTCCTAGCGATTGGATCTTTTCTCCAAGTTCAAGGGCCTTTGAAGCAAACTCCATAGCTATTTTTCTTTTGTCACATTTCCAATATAGGTAGGAAACAAAATTATGAAAACAGATAGTTTCCTCATTTGTGTCATATCCATACTCAATGTCCTTTACAAGCTTTTTTAATCTTTCCTCAATTTTTTGATGATTGATGGATTGAATTTCTGTATCTAGAGAGAATGAAGAAAGTTTCCATATTTCTTCCAAAGGTGCCGAATTCTCTTTCTCATTGTTATTAAACATTACCACCTAGAACAATTTTTAAAGATTTAATTTATGACGTGAAAACAAACAAACGAAATCAAAAACAATTAAAGCAAGCAACAACTACACTTTAAGCAACAAAAAATATAATAATAAACAAACAAAAAAAAAAGAAGAGGTGATTTTTTTTTTACCGGGTCGTTAATTCCAGGTGAGGGAGGGGTTTATTTTGCACACGTGTAATTGCCTTGGGGGCTAGCAGTCTACCTGTGGCAATCTGTCTGTCTTATAATCCAAATACACTTGATGTTATTTAGGGAGGATAGATCCTGAGCTTTAGAGCAGAATTTGGTCTGGACTTTTATTTCTAAAATTCTGCATCATTTTTAAGTTTTAACATTAAATCTAATTCTACCGTACAAATTGAACTACATCGACAAACTGCGATTAAATTCATTTAAGTAGGAATAAGCCAGGAACTATATTTTCGGCAGAAAAATTTTTAGAAGAAAATTATAAATCTTTCCCTTTTGAACTGTATACAGTGCTTTTAATTTTAGATTCCTTTTTTTCCATGCTAGTTGCACACAGCTTTATGAAATCACTAATGTTCGTGGGGGGTTAATTTTCGTGGTTTTCAAGGTATGGGGAGACCCACGAGTTTATGTCCACCACGAAATGCAATTTTCACATACATTACTACTGAACAATTCTTTAACCACGAAATCAAATCCCCATGAACCAATATATTTTCCACAAACCACGAAAATTTGACACCTCGAAAATATTTGATTTTACAGTAATTAATTATTCCATAGAAAAATTGAGCCAATTCTAACAGGAAATTGACACGTTTTAGTTATAGCTAAAAAATTACACCATGTATGTACCTCCACTTTTGATGTTTTTTTCTGAATATTTAAGATTACTTTGATCTATCTGCTTAACTTAATTAAGCAAAAATTCACTAATTTTTTAGCTAATGAAATTTTCAATGCCAGAAAAATCAAATTTTGTAATTGTGCAGAAAGGTCAAATAATTGATTATGCGAAACAATGTGGAACCTCTTTCTTCATCACAATTCTAAAGAGAATTTTACCTGCGTTGGGAATTTTGAGACGATTTTAAATTAAAAGGAAATATAGTTTTATCCCAATAATCTATATTGATTTGTTTTTTAATGTTTGAAAATACCTCTATCCATTAAAAAATAAAAAAAATTATCATACTATTAATTCACATCTTAAAATTAAGATTGTTTTAGATGTTATTCTATTTTAATTTAAAAATACACTCCAGTAACAATTAAATCAGACCTTATTCATTCATTCCGAGGATCCCACTTAAAGATCATGATCATCAAAAGAGCCGTGTTGACTTCTTTTCATTTCAAAAATATTAATAAGGCTCTGTCACCATGAAACATGCTAAAATATTGCTTGTAAATTCTTAACTGAATATATAACAAAGGAAATCATTAGTGACCCATGCTGCTCTATAAATTAATCACATTAAATTTCCACTTTATGTGTGGCATATTAAATTTATAAATGAATATCAATATTTCATTTGAAAGAAATTTTTGTGTTCAAAGTTTGAAAAATATATTTTTCTATGACGAACACTATGATCATTTCAAATACTAAAGGTATATTTAATTCAAAATTAAATATCAAGCATATTTAAGATCATACGCAACGTACCTTACCTACTGATAATTTTTCGAGATAATATTAATTCTGTATTATGATTATAGTGTCATCTGATGTTCACAAACAAAAAATCATCATGGATGAATAATTTGAACATAAAAGATATCGAGATAACAAATGGTATTTAATATCAAAGTCCATAAAACAATACAAAATAGGAGCAGAGCAAACACGGACCTCCAAAACATCAGAGGTGGGATAAGGTGCCATGAAGGACTGAGCATTCACACCCGCCGTGTGCTCCTTTTCATGATCGGGAAATAACGGAGAAATCCATCTTCAATTCAGTGTATAAATAATGGATTAAGATTTACTATAGTAGTATGAAAAACGTTAATCAGCATTTGACTCAATGATAAATTGTATTTGCTAACAAGGTCATTGTATCGACCATAGAAATTACGAAATGATGACTTTAAACGAGACTGTTGATATTCTTGTTCATCAAGTTTTTGTCAATAATTTAACTCGTTTTCGAAATTGTTCAAACATAGAGCATGCTCTTGTATATCGAATTAACTGAGATATATAAACTCCGTATGCACGTGATTAAGGTATATTGCTGCATATGTAAGGGAAGCTGACGATAGTAAAGTTAAATTTATCACGTTTACCATTGGTTGTTAGATTACAATTAACGTCTTCTTTAAGTAAATATCCAAGTATGAAACATTTGTCAGACTCTGTAGTATCTTTTATCTTAAGCTCACCAGGATATATCGTATCGACATAGGAATAGAAATAATTATTCATTCATTTGCGTGTATTAACATATTTCACCGGTCGCCCGCGATGCGCAGTGGTAAGAGCATCTGATCTAGAGTCGCGGAGCATGGAGTTGAGGAGTTGATCCCTGTGTCGTCTGTTCGAATCCCGGGGGGGGGGGGGGGGGGGGGGGTCTGGTCATTCAGATGAGATCATATCAATCAAGGTCTCGTGTAGTAGTAAATGCTGGCACGAAAAAGATCCCTTATTGCCCAATGGCTGTAAGAGCCGAGTTTAGGACGCAATTTGCAGCTCTTCACCAGCAAGTGGTGGCATCTCGAAAAGAGTGAACATTCTCGAGAGTGACGTTTAACACCATACAAACAAAACATTTCACTGAGGGTGAAAACTAGAAAAATCTGTTTGGAGCCCCCTTTTTTCAATAGTAAGACAACAGATTTTTCTTTAATTTCACATTTCATTTTTGAGCTCCTTATCGGCTAAACTTAAATTAATATGATTTACATGTTGCATTATATATTGAACGACCATCAGATGTTAAACGAGATAATAGCATATAATGCTCAATCTAACAGGCAGAATAAAGAACCCGAATTGTTAATCATGTTTAAATAGGGGGCAAGAACATGGGCCTCTCGCTTGACACTCCAGAGGTGGGGTCAGGTGCCGAGTGGGATAAAGCAACTGTTACATCTGTCAACCAATCACATCTATCATCAGCTCTTTGCATTGAATAAGAAAAGAATGGACTTTGAATCGCCTTGTTTTCTTTGACATTGGATAAAGAACAATCAGTGGAGTCTATGCGAAATTATATATACACATTTGTCATGTTTGTAAAAGGAAAGGTAGACGAAACATTTTACAGTAACATATTTATTTCAGATATACTAATATAGTTATTAAACTGTTACAGAAAAATTAAGTAAGTGTATTTTACTTACTGAATATGGACTGACGAATATATCCTTGATACCAGAGAAGACTTCAAATATCGATTATTTTTGTGTAAGGAAAGAAGGAAGGGATATTCGAATTATTTTTAATTTAAGTGCTGAAAGATGGGGGTTCAAAATACTGCTAGTAATGAAAGATTTTTTCAACAAATTTGCAAATATGCAAGCAAATTGCGAAAAGATACAATTGATTGATATCATTAAGCAAAAGTATACGAAACTGACTTTTTGTAAATAAGAGCGCACAAAAGAAGACATTTAAAGTATTCCATAGAAAGAAGCTCTAAGCTATTAATAGTACTCTGGAATGTTTATCATAACAATCTATTTATATTTCCAGAAACAAAACAATGTAGCCATGGCCATAGGAACTACTAGCTATGCTTGTGACTCTCAATAAAAAAGCCAAATGTCAAATGTACATGCTTGTTATACATGTAATTATATATTTACATCCAAAGAATATTTTCTTTATTTCTTAAGAAAACCCTGCATGAACTACACTCGGCATGTCGCCTATACAGATTTCTTGATCAGTGGCTGTTCCATCAATGAAACGTATAAAGACGTTCGCATCATTAATACAATTATTAATCTTTTTTTTTATCCTACTTTAAATGATTATTTAAACAGATATAAATATAAACAATAAAATGTCTTTGTTTGTTATTACTGGAATTAACGGTCGCAGCTATTGCAGAAAAAAAATACATAACCCGCTTACGCGGGTTATGTATTTTTTCTGCAACAGTTGCTTCCGTTACTTCCAGTAATAACAAACAAAGAAAGCATTTTATTGTTTAAATATTCATTCTATCGTGTGTATATTTAAAGTTTAATGCAATAGAAAAATTGTTGAAATATTTATCATTTAGTCAAATTAACGTCCTAAATAATGCAGGTACTGCCTCCATCTAAATCAATTATTAATGTGATTTAACCAGCCAATCAATTGTAGTGGCAAACCTATACGTATTTTGAAATTTTGTGAGAATTTTCACCCATTATCATGTGGCTGATTTTCAGAATGCAAAGTGGACTACATATACCTGAAAATAAAAAAAAAATACTCGTCAGTCCTTCGCATATACTTTTTCCGAGCCTTACCTTATGTCGTAACCTTAAGGGACTATATAGCCAGTTTTCCCACAGGCACATTAAGTATGGATAATACCCCCCCCCCTTTTTTTCAATGAAAAAAAATGTAAGAGTGTATAATACCTAAAAAAAAATATAACTTCCCCGTCAAACACATCTATATGTCGTTATATAAGCATATTGACTTTTTCTCACGTCTAAGAATTGCACTATTTGGTATAATAAATCTTAATATAGTTTAAATATCTAACCAATCAGATAAGGCGAAACAGAAAAGCGACTCCAAAACCTCCTCCAAAGCTGTCAATGGAGAACATTTTATGTATCCGATTAATAAATGGTATGATTACGGCATAGCAAACGCTTATAGCGGGGCTTAGGTTAAAGAGACTAGTAAAAGAACAGCTCCCAGACAGAGTGCTTGCAAAAGTATGATAGGTAACACTGTTCACAGGAGTTCGCGTACTTATCAATTTTACCGAAATTTTCAGTAAATTAAAAAAAATACGTTTTACCTATAATAATAACACAAGGAGAACAACGCATTTTAGGTCACCGGGGAACCCCTCGCTTAATGTCGAATTCAATCGAAAATTATAAAACACAAACCAATATTTTCGGAAGGGGTCCTTCTTTATGCCTCCTATTACATATGATTTCAACGTTACAGCAGCAACGGTGACGTTTCTCCACGACTTCGCTCAAATATCTGTTGTCCGCGACGCCATGACGTGACGTCACAGGCGCGTCCATTTACCCAAAAAGAAACAAAACTGCCTGAAATGCTAATAGATGATTGAGGTCATATGCGAAAAGAAACCAGAGACAAGTTAGTAGACATTCAAGAAAATTTTAAAACGGGGAGGTACAAGTACTTGTAGTCGTATCTAAACGTAATATCGTTATCTCTAGTTAATTGTGTATGATTTTTTTTTGTTCCTTTTGGGTAAATGGACCGCCCGTGACGTCACGTCATGGCGTCGCGGACAACGATTGCACTCCTTGTGTTATTATTATTAGTATTACGTATCTTTTTTATTTACCGAAAATTTCGGCAAATTTGATAAGTACGCGAACTCCTGTGCACTGTTATTACCTTGGAAATCTGTTTCGAAACGGGACACCCCCCGTTTGTTTACAACTTTTGTTTCTTACCTTGTGTATTTTTATTATATCGAATAGGGCCATTTTTAGCCGGGCTCATTGCTCGTAGAGCAATGCCCGGCTATTGCGACGGTGAGCATCAAAAATGCTGCTTCTTCACCGCCAAATTGAGTTTACGAGTAAAAATATAGTACGTACGCCCAGCCGCTGTTGAGAAAACAAAATCCATTCAAACACTTTAAGAAATAGTAAATCGAATATTTTTATCAAAATATTAAATTGTTTCATATTTTTTCTGGCTCCTTTGACTTATATGTTACAAAGCAATTCAAAAGGTGCGAAAGGTTTTCACCAGGTATCCCTGTCTGCGTCATATTCTATAAATAAAGGTTGTAGTATCAGGCTAACACAAATGAAGGGA